>NW_027117831.1:123634-253860 GCF_038497905.1 Lipomyces japonicus | reverse complement strand
TTCGTCAGCCAACTTGAAAAATACCTATATTGTTATTCATTTTTTTATATACCTTATCAATTTGTGTTTCTGTTTCTGTTTCTGTTTTATTTTTTATTTTTTATTTTTTTTTTTCTTCAATATCATTATTCTCTTTGTTCCCCCGCGGAATCCCCCCAAAGAGAAGTCCTGCATGATTATTTCTTGTTTTTTTTAGTATAATGTTTAATGTTTAATGTCGTGGCATTGTTGATGTGTGTTATAGTACAATATTCTGAAGGTTGGTTTGTTTGTTAAGTAAAATATATCATTAAAAAAAATTCTTTTGTAGTTGTTATATACGTTTTGCTTTAGATGTTATTTATTTGGATTGAACACTTTACATATTTGAAGACAAGTTTTAGGTATCAATTCATTGTCTTTTATTTTATTTTATTTTTTGCACATCCTCCTTTCGTAATTATATCAACGTTTACAGAACAAAATACTAAGAATACAGTTTAATGAAGAATATTTTGCTAAATATGATTTAGTATATTATATGCTTAATGATTTATTGGGTGGCAATCTTTTTTTCGATCGCTCATGTCATGGTTCGCATTAACTAATCGAGCAAATGATGTCCGTCTTGACTGTAATTATACCAATTAAAGGAATGCTTTTGGTATTCTTCTACAACTGACCATGGTGAGAAATTTTATGGTTTTACAACGAATGCGTGTTGAGTGGCTATTGAAAGTACTGAAATCATGCGAAGGCGTAAATGTTTTCAAGAGAAATCACGATATGCTCTCTAACATCATCGACAATGAGATGCACACTAACTCTGGCTAGTTGGTTGGGGAATGGCTGTATACTACTATGGTTAAAGTAAAAGTGATGGTATAAAAGAAAAACATGGGCCATGGTTAAAGAAACCCCTCACTCGAATATACTTTCTGTATGCCCAGTTCGTCATCTCAATTAAGACTAAATGATTTGGCATACAGGCTGTGAATCCCCCAGGCCAAGCTCGATAAATTAGTTATTATCTATCCAGAATATACTCGTTACCAAAAAGGGCAATAATAAGCACTTGTCGAATACAATACAAAAAAAATGTTGTCGTTGCAGGTTTAATAAATCACACGAGTGGGGATGCACTGGACTGGAAAATCACCCGAAAGCATCACTGTTTCGATAACGCATTCGCTTCAATCAGGTATATATGCATATATCTAGCACTGATATATATGAAAACATTAAAAAAAAATCTTGGGTATGATAGCGATGTTAAAAAGGTTGTTCTACACCATGGTCTACACGTAGACATGAATCTTAATGTACAAACTCCTATCATGCAATGTATAATCTTGTACAATATATAATCTTGTAGAATATATATAACTATATATATATTCAAAATTGTATTTTCCTGCTTTTAGCATTTTTTGCTGTTTTTCGTTTTAACCATCTATCCCGAGATTTGATTATTTTAGTTTTCGCCGGCGCAGCAAGCGTTGCCGTGCTGGGTTTTTTCAATACCCGAAACGTTACCTGGTCTTTTGGGATGTCTCTCACGGCTGGTTCCGTGAATACAATTTTTTTCCGCTTCTTTTCAATATGAACAACTGTGCCAGTATTTTCTTTGACTTCTAAAACTGGCGTTGTAGTAACCTGTGATAAAACATTGGCGGGCAAAAATAATGGAACGTCTTGCTTTTGTGCTTGCTCTCTCTTGAGTTTTTCTTCCTTCTGAACTTGTAACCTTTGCTCATTAGCTCGCCTCTTTGCTCGATCTTCGTGTCGCTTTCTGCATGGTTTCGATTAGCAACGGATCAAAAAACACGTCTGAAAACTCAAACTTACGTCTCGATTTCCCTCACTCGAGATTTTTCCTGAGCTTCCACCGCAGCCTTGCTCCCACTAAACGACAAGTCTTCAGGTGCTTCATCGTTGTCATCACTGGACAACTGTTCATCAGCAGTAAAATACCCGCCAGGTGTGGGCGGTGGTGGTATGACCGACTCCTGTTGTTTCTTTACCAAATTCCGTAATGGCACCGGCGTACTAATTTCGTCGTCACCAAACCGCACATGTCCACGAGAACCATTTGTCTGTATCGTTGTAGCAGGAGTCTCAAACGGCGTAGCATCGCCTTCATTTAACGATTCATGTCCTAGAGTATGCGCAGCATCACCTTGTTGCCGGCTGCGAACCTTTGCCGATACTGGTGTCGTATTGGATTTGCCATTTGAAGTCGAAGACACTAGCCGCTTTGTAGCCGAACCATTTGCTACTTGCTCTCGTTTTGCCATTTTTTTTTATTTTATTTCATGTAGTGTAAGTGACTTTGCCTTATTACTACTGATCTTTCGTTCTTCGAAGCTCAATTAATTTTTTTTTAATTTGGTTTGGGAGTTTAAAGATTACCCGGTTTATGTGTTTATTTTGGCTTACTTAATACAGCATATATGACAGTGTAGATAGCACAATGCCGCCGATTTCTGTACCCAGTATATGTAGCGCATAATATTGAACTTTTACAAGCATTGCCTTCTTAAATAAACGGTTTATCCCTGATACGTAAAGTCAGTTTCAGTTTAGTTCCGGCATCGGTTGGATTCAATGCACTCAAGGCTCCATTGTGCTAGATAATGCTAGTCTTGATTTTTCACGGTTTCTTTATATCAAATATATACCATGTCTTTATCTAATGCCAGCTCGTTTTCAAGCTCTTCGCGGTCTCGCAGTGCCGTAGGTTCTCGGGCACTTGGATCATCGGCAAAATATTGGTCACGCCAGTTTAGAGACATCAACGGGAAGCATGACGCATCTCCAGGCTCGCCTCGGTCTCGATCACAATCTCCAGAGAAGAACAGTTTACTAGGTTCATTAAAAAATGAAAATAAAGGCCGATACAGACGCAAAAACAGTAACACGTCGAACGGCCTACATAGTGGCCTGTTGTATGCGAGAAGAAATATCACGTTAGTTCAAAAACTATTTGCAGGCATGGTCGGCGTCTGGCTGGTTATTGCTGTGGTTTTGTTTCTTGGAGGAGGAAAACCTAGTGTTGAATTTGACCCGTTACGGAATAAGATACATAACACTAAACAATTAGTTGCTGCTAATGATCCCAAAATTCATGTACGTTGTCAACGCTGCCACGACCTTCTGAATGGAAATGTTCTAATTTTTTTTTTTTTTTTTGCAGTTTGTCGGCCGATGGTCAAGGAACAAAGCGCAAGGTGCTGTGGCCGGAGTAGTTGTTTCGACACCGTTTCCCGGAATGTACGTCGACGTCAAATTCACTGGCACGTCACTTGGAATTCATCTCGGCAACGTGGATGATCCAGCCACTATGAGCGTTTCAATCGACCGCAGCGTGACTTATGACGTTCTTCCGTATGGCAGAGAAGTCGTGGCCGTGGCGTCTGACTTGGAAGATGCCATGCACGACGCCCGCATAGTATTTTCAGGCGCCCAACGAATAGACGTGGAAGGATTTTACGTGGACAAGGAAAGGGAGGTGCTACCTTCAGGATTAGAAAAAAGACAACTTATCGAGATTCTTCAAGATCATTATAATTCTTCGCTTCCTGATGTTTTTTCCTGGTCTTATCAACTGGCAAATCAGTTTGCGGTCGACCGCGTACTTATCCCAGGTCATGGACAGTGTATCACGGACTGTCCGCATGATTCAATTGGTCTTGATAAGTTTTTTTTTCTTGGCAGTTTAGGCGCGTCTCGATCGAGTTCTCAGTATTGGCATTTTGATGAATACAGACCAAAATTGGTTATTCTTGATATCGGGCAAGCTACTAAACGTCTAATAGATCACAAGCTCATGTATAAAACGTTGCTGCCCCAAGACGCATCAAAAACGTACACCGAGACATACATGAACCTTATTTGGCATATTCGGAAAAAGGCATATCGTCGGGTGCCCATCTTTGTGCTTCGCCCGTTTGATGGTTCATTGGAACAGGAAAGCTTGCAAGTTGTCACGAATGTGCGACAACAAGGTGATAAAAATGTTCATTGGATTGATACGTCAAATTGGGATAAGGAATCTTTTTTGATCACCGGACGATTGGAAACTGAACCTGAACGTCAAGCCAGGTATGCGGCTTTTTTGTCAATTCATGCCTGCCCTTTTTTGAAAAACGATGGTGGTTGTGATTTTTTGCGACCGTTTGAAGGAAAAGATGCCAAACCAGATGAAACCTAAGTTATAGCAGACAAATGCAAGGTTTTTTTTTGGATGATTCATGATTCAATGCACATGCATTGTTTGGTAAATAATTTTGTTTTCCTTGGGCGTACAAAAAAAGAAAGAAATTTTTAATGTAAATAGTTTTAATTTTATTGCATATATTTTATTGTTTTAAACAATTACAATTACGATTCGCATTTTCACATAACTACTGATTAATTAAGCGGTGTGGCAACGAACAGGAAGCCATAAAGCACGCCGCTTAATGAGCTTAACGAAAACGCTGGTAGTGACATTCACAAATTACGTAAAATATTAATATACATTATTATAATAATTTTCGCGACTCTACCCCAAGTATGGGGCATGACCCGTCTATTTGAACAGTTCTTAATCTCCTCCAGAAAGACTCCATCCATCTCACGAGTAGCCAGATATCGTTCTATAAATTTGAGATTGCCTTTCAATAATTGATCTTCAAAAATCTCTATGACATTTTGCGCCACTTTCCGAAAGTTTTTCACTTTGGCTTCAATGGACTCATCACCATTACTACTTTCCTTTTCGTCACTATCCATCTCCGAGCTGCTGTTCAACGAATCAGTTGCTGACTTTTTGGCACCATCTCGCGAGTCACCGTCTCCATATAAATCTGCCGCCGCGAGTATGCCGGTCTTTGCACGTTCGTCGACAATGTTGTGATGGTGGACAAATGCTAGCAGCCATGATGAGCATGCGAGTTGTGCAACGTCGGTCAGTAAGGTTGCTGTGCGCACAAACTTTGCCGGCACGATCGTCCACGTTGTCGCGTACTCGCTCCCGGCGGTAGTGTTGCTCTGACTGAACGTGTAAGATTGGACCGGCTTGGTAACAGGCGATGGTAATTGCAAGTTAAACGATGAAGCCAGCACATGTTGCAAGTCGTCGTTGTCGTTGTCGTCGTCGTTGTCGTTGTCGTTGTCGTTGTCGTTGTTGTTGTCATGGACCGGGTTTTTAAACGACAACACTGGAGACAAAAATGGGAATGGATTTCGAATTAAGAGTAACGGCGTGGTTAGCCTGACGACGACGATCAGGTCTGCCAGGAATGCGGACCTGACTGGAATGGCGGAACTGATCAAAGTATTATTGATATTAACTACGACAAGATTTGGGAACAAACGAGGTTGTGTGCGCATTCGTTCACCATTTATAGATCAAAAATGATCTTATACCGGTCTCGGTAAAGCCACGATGTCAGCTCATGTCGTTTCAATCAGCGGGAAAGTGTATTTTTACAAGAAAACTGGTACAAATGAAACGCTTTCCGGACATGTCTTTATTATATGTAACTACCAAATGTTGGTTCAATACAAAAATAAAAAGCAAAATTACATAAAACACATGAGTTGAAAAGGACTACTGAAATAAAAATTGAAGTTTGGCATTTACTCGAGCGAAATATCCAAAACTTAATTCTTGCCGAAAACTTGAAAAATCGAGCTACCCCTCACTCTATACACACAATTCTATTCCATTCCTCATCAAGGAACGCAAAATGGACGCGGAAGAACGCAGATGGACGTCGAAGGATACAAATGGGACACAGGCATTCGGAGTAATATAAATATCAACCGAGAAGAGCGCAATGGGTATGTATCTACAATATGAAAAAATCAATCGACACAGACGGACGCAGATGGGCACAGCTGAGAACAGGTCGACATGGCTTAAACATGTATAATAAAGTTGATGCCGACTCTGCCCAAGTGTGGGCACTATCCTGCAAAGACTTCAAGTAAATACATTCAAGACCACAAATTTTAAAAGGGATTTAATGAACGCGTGTCACAACGTCTTGTATTGAATTCATGGGTTTTTTAATGGATTTTTATTTACAAGAATGCTTTTTTAATTGAGAAAGTGTACTACGTACTTATCAAATAAAATAAAAGGCTACATAAATAGGCAACTTTATTTACAATATAGATAGAAATATGAAATATGAAGTATTAGATTGCTTCTATATGACATGACTAAAAAAACATCAAAATATGAATGTATCAATTTAGCAAGGAGATAAAAAAAAAAATTGCTGGAAACTTACTTAGATTGTACTGATCCGATTACATCAAAAAAAAGAAAAGCCATTTTTTAAAATTTAAATAGTGTAAATGCAAATAATTTGACTGAAGTATTTCAAAATAAAAAAATGTATGACCCAGGCCGGTTTGAAATATCTATAACATTTCGTTTCGCCCCCGACACCCCTCTCCCAACTTTTGCATCACACAGAGAACTTTGAGCAAACACAGCAAGCAAGTTTCCACAGTTTTCAAAGCAATAAAATTTTTTGTTCAAGCAAATAAAATCACCAGAAAATACCCTAATAATGTCAGGTCAAACCCATTCAGCTCACAGCATGAATCCGCCCGTGTCGTCGTTGGCCTGCCAAAAAGGCCCGCTAAATATTTTCAAACGGCGAACTGCGTCTGTTCAAGTTTTACAACCATCACAACATAAAAAGCCACAGAGCAATATTTCAACAGCCAAGCCGCATCAGGAGATACCTTGCCACATACCCCTAAAAGAGTCCACTTTGCAGAGGTTGACCAGGTGTTTAAATATGACCCTGAGCCGATCGGTAAGATCGTGGTCATCAAAGCCAGTCATCATCGGTCGTGCCTGCAATGGGTGCAAAACAAGATTATTGCCGTGCAGACCAAGAAAAAAACCAAGGCGGCAACTCAGTACAATTGCAAGCGCAGTGCGCATTTTTACCAGGAAGTTGTCCGGCTAATGATGTTAGGTCGTCTAGCCGTCCCGTCAGCAAGCGTTCCAAGAAAGCCGGGCGGGTGGTCTCAAAATTCTTTTAAACCGTCATGTGCCATTAACGCACATGACGGATGGGGATGTATATTTATATATACCAAATCACGTCCCCCATAAGATGTATAATTATTTTTCAAGTTTTATTTATCACATTCACAGCATAATTCCGCAATTCATCTGTTCCTTTACCTTGATAGGCTCCCTTCCCCCGGGGGGTCTTTCTTCTTTTGCCTTTTTTTCATATCATTTGCTATCATATGTGTTAGTTTTTTTGTTATAAAATGTTTTGTGAGTTTGCATATGGCGGTTGGAATGGAATCGATACCAGGTGTAAATAATGTAAGGTATAAGGTAATTAAGCAATTCATGTTGTCAATAGTTAATACATTCTCATTCACTTATCAAGTTAATTCAGACGTTTTCTTGAGAGATGATTCAACTGCGCTTTTTTTTTTTTTTGTTCAAAGGTTTGCATTGAAGTCATCAAAATCACTACAAAATTATTAACTTTTGTTGGAAAAAAAAATAAAATAAAAAAAGGAAAATTCATTAAAATGGGAGACAGTATTGTATTCTCTAAACACATCAGCGTTTTCGTTAGGTGCATTAATCGGCGTTCATTTTACATTCCACAAAGATGTTTATCATTTCTGCTGGCTGCACTTCAACCGTGGACTTTATATAAAATATGCAACCAATAATTACCGTATATATAAAGGAATTTTTTTTGCTACCCACTCAACAAAAAATTTAAAATTATAAATTTTATTTCAAGATAACACTATTATTAAACCATGTAAAATTCTGTACAAGTAACCCGCAAAACAATGGAAAAAAAAAGACAGATAAATAAAACAACTATACAAAATGCAATTAAACTATTTGCTGCAACATGAAGATTTTTCGTCGGTCTTGGTCTCATCAAAGGCAAGTCGTGAGATGTTGTCAGTCAGTGAAGACACGTTGGCATTTCCAGCACTTCGAGCCCCGGAAGTAGTCTGAATGTATGATGGCGGCACATCAAGAGCCGGGTTCTGCAAAAAGAAGTTTCGCGGCCGTAAAAGAAGTGTCATTGGTTCAGCAGGCCTGTAAATTAAAATTAGTCTTGTTATTTCCTAGACAAATAAAAAAACATATCATCGGTTTAACTTACATGATTGGGAAGTCTTCTGGAGCTGGGAAATGAGTAATTCCAAAAGTGTGCCACAGCACAACATCCGTGTTCTCAATATTCGCGGTACCATCTCCAATCCACTCAGTCAATCCTCGAGACGGCTCACCGGAGGTCTGAGGGACGTATTGACCAGCAGGATAAAACTGCCTATCCACATATGGAGTAACATGAACAGTGTGGCGAGCAAAACTTGCACGCTTCCAAACAAGTGAACCTTCCTTCGGCATGAGCGGGGCAGATTCCCTCGAAACAAGCTTGTAAGAAGCAGGCTTGCCAGAGTATGCGTTGATTTTACTGGGGTTAATCATGTCCCAAGTGCGGGAAGTGGATCCATCATAATCAGTAATAGCCTCACCAGTAGTCTTAAATAACGTTGCCTTGGGCAAGAAGCCATTGCCATAAAAATTCTCCTTGGAACCAACCGGAGGAGCATAACGAACGGCGTCTGACATCTGAACCGAGTTATTAACGCCATCAATCATTGGGTTCAAACGAAGCGAAAACAAATGCTGATGATTATGCGCGTTGACACCGGGGTAGACTTGAGTTCCAAACCCTCTGGTGCTCTCACCTTCACCAAGAACATAGGTGTTCAAAATTCCGGTAAGCTTAATCTCAAGCTGAATAGTACCATCCATGTGGAAAATCCAATAAACCATGTATTCGTAGTTTGCAGCAGTGAAAATCTGAGAAATAATGAGCTTAACACCACGGGCAAGAATTGTAGTCGCATAGCCGTCACGGAAATCAGAGTGCTTGTACAAAACTCCATCGTCTTCCTCGTGGATGCAGATCGCATTCTTGATGACATAAGGTTCGCCAGCCCTGTCGGAAAAAGCAGCATCAAAGTAATGAATAACACCCTTGCAGTCGCATCCCAGCGCAAGAGAATTAGTCATATAACCGCCGCCATACTCACCTAGATCAAATGCATGTTTGCGCTGGTGTGGGTGGTCAGGATTGCCATAAGGAACAACCATCTCGGCGAGTGAGATACGGTAGAACAAAGGTCGGACATCGCCATGATCGTCGTAAGTGATATTACTGAGAACAATACCTTCGCGGTAATTGAACCCAATGTGAAACTTGAAATTCTGCCATTCAATCTCGCGGCCAGTGATCTTAAACGACACGCCTTCTGGTTGGGTAACGTTAATAGGCTTGACGGTCTTGCGGTAGCCACCGAGATTCTCCTCGACATATTTTGAGTGGAAGTTTGCGTGCTTGGCCTTGGAAAGCGGTCGTCGAATGGTAGGAATGTCGATGGCAATAACTTCGTTGGTCTCGGTATCATAGATAGGGCAGAAATCAAGTGGATGTGAGTACTGAGAGTCGTCCTCATCAGATCTGTAGTACATTAAAGCTTGCTGAAGTCTGCGAGAAGTTCCAAAACGTTCGTCATAACCGATCGTCCACGGATCACAGTAAACCTTGTGAATGTCCTCCCTTGGAACGCCGGAGATGACACACTGCTCAATAACCCTCTCGTCAGTACGGATGACCTTCTCGACCTTGATGAGGTCATCAGCAGTAAGAATCGGGGCCACATCATCGACCTTCTTCCACGATGTAATCTTTCCAGCATCCAAATCAACCAAACCTTCCCAAACGCCGGACACGCCCGTCTCAATAACCACGGCCTCGACCTCACGAGTGGGTAAAGGAGCACTCGTGGGTGAAGCAATCCATGCTAGAACCTCGGACTTCTTGGGTTCGGCCAAAGTCACGACATTAAAACCGAGTGACTTGTCGGGATAAGCTTTCTTGACAATGTTAACCGCAGCCTTGATCTCAGACGCAGTCAGTGGATCGAGTGGATTTGACACCGAGTCCACCGCGGCGCGAGTATGAGAAGAAATTTGTGAAAGGCGTTCAGACATTGTAGCTGATTATGAGAAGAACAAAAAAATTGAACAGTAATGATATTCTTAACAACGACGGGTGAATCGACTCTATTTATGCGCTTTTTGCCTGGTGAGTGGCACTCATGGAGCCATGCCCACGAGATGCGACGATGACTCGGCTAAGCCCAGATAGGAAAGCGATTCCCGTCTGTGCACGAACCGCGCTGCATTTGAAGCTTCAACTGGCCAACCGGCGCCGGCACCAGATAAAGCTCGTTCTTATCAAAACATGGCCAGGATCTTTTGTCAAAAAAAATTAGGTTTCAGGAGTCCCCGATTGGCTTTTTTTTTCTCCTTTCTGTTCAACCGATAAGCCCATTGCTACAGGCATTTCCATTCGGCGAAAACGCACCACGTCGCGCTGCGGTCAGCCATTACCAATCCTCGCCATGGCCCGCGCTCGTTGCACTTTATCAGCGCTTCCCAGCTCAGCTCTTCTGCCTGTTGTGAGTTCATGCGAATAATCTTGCCACTGGGTGCTTCAATCGCCATTTTCGCCGTCCTGCCCGGAGTGAATACCATAGATTCGACGTTGTTTGCATACTCCCGTATCTGGAACATAAACACGTTGCCGTACACCAATTCTTCACATTGAGGCTCGACCACGTAAACGTCAAAGCGTTGAGCTTGCGGGGTTGGCTGCCGGGTCACGAAGCTGAACGGGGTGTCGTTACCCGTACCGGAATGCGTAACAGGGAACGCCACTGCCGGTGCGTAAGGGTTGTCCCGAATGGAATGCACAGTTCCGCGTCGACCAGCATAAACCTTGAGAACCCCGGCATGCTCTCCGGGAGGAAGCACTGCCTTGATTCGGAAGAGGCGCCGTCCGTGCACCCAGTACGGTTGGGCCAACGTCCGAGTCCGGGTTACGTCGCCTGACTCAAACACGTCGCCGTCTGCATCAACACAGTACCCGCGCACTTCGACTTCGGCTAGTACATCAATTTCTGGCGGTGCTTGAACTTCGATTTGGCATATTTCTTGATCCGTCATGCGGAGCAACGACGTGTCAAACTCTGATAAATATATCTGATTTTGAAACATGCCCGGACATATGGATGGAAATTCTAGTACGATATTTCGTGGTAACGTCGGCACGATATGCTGTTGCGCCCGATATCGTGGAACATGGGTAAAAATTACCTCGCTCGGCTTTGCAAGAAAATAAAAATCTTCACCTATGTTGTTGCTTCCTTTCACGTACTGCTCCCGTCTGGGATGCGTGGGACTGGCAAGCGAGGCATCAATAACCCGCCACTCTCCATCAACTATGGCTGTATTCCACGCGTGGTTGACCTTACTCGATTGACTCTCTACGATTTCCCCCGGTGCTAAAAAAAAAAAAAAAAAAAATTTTTAGCGGTTTTTGTTTTCTTTCAACTTATTCGTATCGCACTATGCAAACCTTTCAAATATCCTTTTACAATCTCACAAGGAATCTGTAGCATGCCACACATGGCTTTGACCAAGAATGCCATTTCGTCCGCGCTAGCTTTCCTCGACCGGAATATCTTATTCTCGTCATGTATCGGATCGTCAAAGTCATTTTCCTCGATCGCGGCGTGATGCCAAATTATTCGTTCAGTGCAAAACACAAAAATTGCGCGCAGTCTTTGCAAATCTGATTTATACGGCCGGCAAAGAATCGTGACAGTGAATGACGAAAGTGTTGACAAACTAGGCACTGATAGCACTCGAACTGCCTTGTCCAACGTGCTGAAGTGGAACTTTGTTACATCCATCCCTACATCAACCACTCTGCCATCATATCCCTCGTCTCCCTCAACTTTTCTATGTAAAACTTCCAGAGGATTAAACACAATCAATCCTTCAAGTTCCTGTTTTCTTCTGCGAGCGTTTTTTTCATTCTGACTCATAGATTTCGCTCGAGACACGTTGACGCGTCCTTGAATCCACTGAGTGCTCTGCTCCTGCGGAAACTCCGCATCCCGGGTTGGAGCAGATATCTTTGTCGCCACGGCTTTTGAATATGACATTGTTCTCTGAATTTGGAAGTCTTTTGACCCATTTCCCGAAAAAGAGTTGGAATCCGTGGATGATGTTGTTGACTTTGTCAACTTCGTCGTCAAACCTGTACCTCCAAGCTGCTTAAGTTTATTAAAAAAACCTGATTTCTTTAGCTTCAATGCTGCCAAACTTGACTTGGGTTGCAATATCTGGAGATGACCAGAACGAATGCCTGTTGGAAGAGTGACCGGTGCCACGTTCTCCGCGTCTTCGTTCTTAGTCGACATTCTGCTCATTGCCTTCCGTCTCGCCAGACTTCCGGCCGAAGTCGCGCTCATATCACTAATTGTCGTTGGAGCTGTACTTTGACTAGTAGTTGAAAATGCACCATTAGATATTGTCGAAGTAGTCTTTACCGTGTTTGTTCGTCCAAGTGATCTGTTCCTGAGCAAGCTTCTTCTTGACTGAAGTGATATGGTCTCATGTCGCCCATCGTAGTCATAGTAGACCGTGTCTTCTTGCTTTTCGTTTCTCAATGCCATACTGCTTTTTGCTCTATTCAGACTAAGCTTTCTTAAAATTGATGAGTCCTTGTTGTACCAACTGCTGCGCTTACTGAGCGACGTGACTGATCGAGCAGGCTGCTCTGCAACCTGCATTTTTTCCAAACTGTTGAAAATATCGTTCATTGCTCCGTCTATAGATTCCAATTCTGCGCTATCATTCCGAAGTTGTGCATGTTCTGGTTCATTGTGCCTGATTGAATGTGACGTGCTTGAACGATACAAAACTTTATGCGGAGGTGGCATTGGCGGCGCATCCTGAGCTTCATATTCGTCAAATTCATCGTCAAATTTAAAATCAGTATTGTCGTTGTAACTTGGGAAGTTAACAGACTGTGGCCGCTCGTATTGACGGTTTTCGCTCTCTGCTTGCTTGGTTTTCTCCGGTTGCCTTAAAAAAACACTTTAATAACCGATATAAAATCATTTCAATCATTGTTTTCTTACAATATGGTTACAAAGTTTGAAGGGAAATATCCCATGACTTTGTAATTTCTTTTCAATCTGCCCACCCACCATTGCCCATCGCCAAGGTTCAAGCATTCGATAAGATCACCCTCAACAAATCCAAGATCTCCTAATTGCCAATTAGCTCATGGCAAGTCACCTTCAACTTTGCTAAACATACGTTCTTGTTCTCCGGACCAAGAATATAAAGCCTTGCAAAAAAATGGAAGCTTGGTTGGAATATCCAAAGTAGGTGCGGCCATTATTATTTAAATTTGCTTTAAAGGAAACGAATATAAGAATGCTTTAATAAATTGAAAAGGAATAAATTTACTAAAATTTTCGAAATTCAAATTATTCAATTAACTATTCGTTACTATTGTAAGGCATTTTCTTTTATGATATTAACGTTGTGATTTAATTTTGGTACTATATACAATATTTGTTGTCGTGTATCTTTTTTTGAGTTTTGTTATTTATACATTGCTACAGCAACGGTACCAGTACAAGAACGGTTCGCTAATTTAAATATAGAGTTCAACCTAGAGTTATCAACAAATAAGCTGGACAATAATGTTTGATTTGTGTGCTCATTTTTCGAAATGGCAAACTCAGTGTTCTGGTCGGTTAATTGATATTTTTTTTCCAGTGAATGTAAATGGCCTGTAATAACTGTTTTTGCTTAGCTACGGGACTTTAATGTCGCCTCAAGTCGTTTCTAGAGTTCTTTACGGGAAATCTCAAGTCTCGGACCAAACGTTACCAAGGTTTCAACATGCCACATTGCATGGTTATTCCCGTTCAAAAATAAACAACGTTGCATATCCAGCAGTAATAAAAGATTCTAAAAGTTCCGTAAAAGGTATGTTGGTGACTGGAATATCAGACGCGGAATTGGCAAAACTGGACGAGTTTGAAGGCGACGAGTATGAACGCAGGGCTGTAGAAGTAATTACGGATGAAGGGAAAAAAAGACTGCATACGAATTGCTATATTTGGATTGATGATATAGATAGGCTTACAGGAACTGATTGGAACTTCGATGAGTTCATGGGGTAAGTTATACATCATCATATTTGTAACTAGCATTAATAGAATTCTAGGAATAAATTTAATACGTGGATAGAAACAGAATCAATATAGTCTAACAATGTATATAATTAGTGATGATAAAATACAAATACATAGACATCGCCAAAAACAGAAAGAGACTTGTGATTTTAAACTAATGCTACACTCGGCTCCGTAAACGACAAGTTTTCAACCATGTTGCCAAAGTCCAAATTAACCTTGACCCGGAAATCATCCATCTGCAACGATTCTGTAACGTTTTTTGGTTCATTCTCCATATGGGTATTAACAGTATGATCCGATATTTCAAACACAGCAGAAGATTTCGTGTCCGAGATCTCACTGAATCCACAATTCCCTGGTTTAAGTTCAAGAGCTTTTGAATTGGTATTGCATTCTGGCACAAGATTTATCAAGGAGTCTCCGGCATGGCTGCCACCAATAATATTGACTGTCCCATTTGAGAAAATCCTACTGTTTTCTTTATTATCGATCCCATAGCCTGAGACAATTTGAAGTGGCGTATGCACAAATTCACTCTTTCGCTTTATTTCCAACGGTATCAATGTGTGACAATTCTGAATAGTTTGAGCAATTTCCACTGGTTGGTTATAGCTAACAATATTATCTTTATTCATGTCATCGCCTTCCCAGACAGATCTTCTCTTTGCAAACTTCACCGACATTACCTTGGTTCCATGATGACTTTGGTTCATGCTCTCCCTTGCCCTTAATGCATCGTCGGGAGATTTAAACTGCACAAATCCAAATCCTTTCGTAGCACCTGAATTCGAAATACGAGGTAAACTGGCTGCCACAATATCTCCAAACGGTTTAAACATTTGAACAAGGTCATCTCTGCACGTTAGAGTGTGTTGGTCAAAATTACTGACGTACAGAGTACAGGGATCAATTGGTTCAATAGTAGTCGGAGAAAAAATAAACGACTTTGGACGCCTTTTGCTCTTTCTTCGAAGTGTAGTCCCTGCCTGCTCATGAAAACTGATCGCATTTTCCTCGGGGTCTATACGTTCAGCCCCGGAATCTGTGGCGAGAGCTGGCTTGCCCTTTAATGAGTTAGATGAAGACATTGGTTGATTCATACTTTGAGCTAAGGACAGATTGTAGTCATAGGGCGCATGAATGCCATCTTGGGGATACGCATATGGATATGGCATCTGGTAGTATTGCATATACGTGTTATATCGGAGATAGTGAGCAGCGACTTGTGCTGCCCAGATTCTCTGAATTTCGGTCGCATTTGACGGCAGCAGATTGTATGAGTTCACAGGTCCATATGAAAGTGAAAGTCTATAACCTCTAATCTCAAAATTATTAAGTCCTTCAAAAGCCTGTAAAATAAACATTGTTAATATATTGATTAGTAGATCAAGGGGAATACTCAAACCATTCTTGCAAAATAAGGCGTTGCCATAAGAATCTCGCCTACTCTTAACCCGCTTAAGCTTTCCAGTTCTTCTTCAATAAAAACGCATACGGTATTACCATAACGGCAAGCAGTGTAGTATAGTTCAAACGACGGCATGTCCTTTGGAAGATTTCTAACTTTTAGAAGATGTGTCAAGCTTGCATCGACAAGAAGTGCTGGAGAAGTCATAGAAAGAGAGAACGGTTGTTGTGTCATCTCTGACCTCTCTAATGAGAATTCCCGGTGTTCCGATCTCCCTGATGGCAACCGGCTCGCAGAAGGTTTATTGTCATAATTCTTCCAGGTCTTGTCTGAGAAATTAGTTATCTTTGGACGCACAGTCCTGAGCATGTTAGTCAGTTTATTCACGGGATTTCCACCACGGGATTTCATACAGTCGAACGCCACGTAACAGTGTGTCATGCAGGTTATCAACCGCCGCTGTCACGGATCTAGGGTCGGCGAATGTGAGAAATGCAAAATAGTTCATCACAGTTGTATAAGTTACGTCACGGCGTGGTCTGTCCACAAAAACAATCTTTTCAATCACGCCTTAAAAACTAATTAGTAAAAACAAAATCCACTTTTACTACACGCTAAAAAGAATATCTTTCTTTACCATATCTGCCAAATGCTTCCCTGATTTCATCTTCACCTATATTTTCAGTTAAGTTTCCAATGTAAACAGTTGCGGTTGCAAATTTGTTCTGTTGCATGTGCGATAACGGCTCAAAGTGTTGACCTGCAAATGAATAGTTGTTGTCCGCCCGGATTTCCCGGTGTCCTTTCGACGTTTGATTGCCGCTTTCAGACGCTTTGAATGAAATTCCACGTCTTCCTGACAAATAGTGCCTGTTCATGATTGAAGTATGTAAAGTTGCGGGGTATAAACAGTTGTGCAGATTGTTAAATGGTATGCCAGATTGTACAATTAGTATAACAGATTTGTAGAATTTTTGGTGCACGCCATGTTTTGATTCTTGTTGCCAGGCTACTTCACAATAAGTAAACTGGGGTAGGGTTTACCTTGCCATATTCAAGAGCAGGCACTATTGTATTATTTAACTTGTGAATTTGTAGATATTATGGGCCACCTTTTAGCGATTGATAAGACCGCATAATTCGGAGAGGGGATCGCAAACCAGGTGTTATATTCGTTTTCAGTGAAGTCTACGAGTGTCAAAAGAAGCCATACGGAATAAAAGACAAGACAGGATTTAGTGTTGGGCTTGCAGAAATAACAGCAAGCATGCCTGAATTACGTGGAGTAGCATTACCGCTACGAAGATCTGGTCAAGCCCGACATAACACACAACACTAAATGACACGCAGGTACAATGTGTAGTACTTGAAATGCTCTGTCACGAGCTCCAACTTATCATGTCGCACCAAGTTCTCTGTCGTGTCCGGTGAGGATAAATAGAGCCACAACCAGGCTGCGTATTCCAGGCGTGTTTGGAAGTCCTTCTCAGATCGCACCGTGTACTAGCGGTTTGTGCCATCGAACTGTCCCGGATTAACTCCTAAATCAAATAGCTAGTAGAACAAAAATGCAGCGGACCTTTGTAGATTAAGTAACTACGTATTGTAATAGGGCACGGGGATTTACAGCTTGTATGCCAGCCTAGTTGGTCTTCATTATGATTTATTAATGTATGCATATACAATACCTGTATGCTATGCCAATTAGTGGCCGTACAAGAAAAGTGTTCCTTTTGTAACTAACCATGCCCATCGCATGTGCAGTCGTTAGGTTAATTAATTATAGACTTCGGCGCGAACGCAAATTATGTGTCATAATTTCAGTATAGTTTCAGCCATATAGTTTATAAGATCATCGATGTTCATCGTTCACATGCCTTAAACCACTTGGCCCTTAGCCAACAGTCGCCAGCAAAATTATAGATCAACAAGTACTAAGCCCACACCTATAGTTAACACATAACAGACAGGAATTTGCTTTCCGAATGTCTCGATCGCACTTGACAGCCGATATTCGTAACCGTTCCATGCGGAATGTGCGACGATTTTCACACACTAGTATTAGAAACAATTCTTCAGTACCGATATCAACCGTTTCATCCCGGCACTTTTATCAAAATGAAGCTCTTTTAGATTTTGCTTCAAGGGAACCACGACTGATCTCGCTGAAACAATTGGCATTTTTTGGCCGAAGGCTGAATGACGAGAAGATCTTGCAGTCTGCAAACTTTGTTAGGCAAGAATTACCTGCAAGAATGGCACACAGAATACACGACATGCAAAGTCTGCCTTACGTGGTCGTAAGCAACCCGCGTATTTCAAACATTTACGAATTATACTACGACTCATTCAGCGTGTTGAGGAAGTTTCCAATAATCAGAACAATAGAAGACAACAATCGATATTGTGAACTTTTAAATCAAAGATTGAAACTTCATACTTCAATTGTTCCTCAACTGGTGATGGGAGTGATCGAATGCGCGGAATCCATCGAATCGACCCGCCTGGATAGATTTTTGGACTCGATACTCCGGGGCAGAATTTCCAGACGAGTAATTACAGAGCAACATCTCACGATGACGGATGCATTTTTAAAAGATAAGAATTTCAATTCTTCCGATCAAATAGGTCATGTGTTCTTACAGTGCCATGCAAAAAATGTGGTCGATCAATGTGCATCTCTCGCTACAAGACTTTCACTGTCACTTCATGGCAATATTCCTTTGCCAGAAATTATTTATGAAGGTGATGTGAATGCCAAATTTCCATATATACAAAGTCATTTGCGGTATATTATTGGGGAAATTCTCCGGAATACGTTTGAAGCATCGGCGGAAAGGTTTGAGGCAACAGGAGAAATTCCATCACCAGTACAAGTTACAATCTCAGACTCGCCAGATTATGTTATTTTTAGATTTTCAGATAAGGCTGGTGGCTTGCCTCCCGAAATCGTACCGTACCTATGGAGTTTTGTTAATGGTCCCCGAACAGCTATACGTCATCAAAATTTTAGCAAAGTTAAGGGCATGGAAGCCATTGTAGATGAGCTAGAGGCGACACTAGATAGTGAAAATTTTGGTGAAGGACGACAAAAGCATGTTAGTAGCTTATCTAGCCTGACCTTAAGGTCACCTGCCATTAGATTGGGAATTGGGTTGCCTATGAGCAGGATATATGCTGAATTTTCAGGGGGCAAGCTGTCTGTTAAATCATTAGAGGGATACGGCTGCGATGTGTTTTTGCATATTTGTAAACTGGGAAACGAAAAACATACGCCTAGCGTATAGAATTATCAAGGTTTAAATGTTACGTTTACTGATATTTGGATTGTAAAGATTTGGACGTGGTTTCATGATTTTATAATTTGCATAATAATGCACTGCTACTGTATCAAAACATAAAATAATCTATTAATCATTCACTTCAGAATCAAATCAATCATATTTTGCCCAAGTTAAACTGTGAGAAACCAAATTTCTACACTGAAATGAAAATACAATTTAAAAAGGAAATCCTCAAATATCCCAGTTTAGTCATTATGCAACTCAGTCTTTGACGTAAACCTTAAAAAAGATCTGGGGGGCAATTATTGGGTTAGGGCGTTAGGCAATTCTTTTTAAATCAGAAACCGGCAATTTGATTTGTTGCATGCAAAACTCGCTGCTCGTTCGTGAATGCTCCATTGTCGAATTGCTGGGCAATCCTATAACTCTACACGAAAGTTTACTCGACTGAATAGTCATTTGATGTACGTGTGAATTGGGTTGGCGAGTAATGTGTGTTTTGACTATTTTCGTTGGGCTTTCATGACCAGCGTGTAATTGTTTGACTCACACACTCGTTTTATAGGGGTCAGGCACTAAATTCAATTCTTTTATAAATTTTAGCAAAAAACCGTTACATCAATTAAAGCTTACTTCCAAAGCATCTGTTTATTCGCCTGTGGCAAGCATGGTCTTAAATCCGTCAGATTGGCCTGCGAATAAGGTACGAGTGGCACAATTGGCATGTTGGAGGTTTTGAGGTTGACTTTTTTTTTTTTTTGGAACAGGTTCGCAAGACTTTTTTAAACTACTTCATCGAGAAGAGGGGGCACAAATTTGTTCCCAGTTCTTCTGTTGTTCCTTATGACGATCCGACTTTACTTTTCGCCAATGCAGATATGTAAACCTATAATGTTGACTTACCCGCTTATGATCTTTAACTAACTTCTTGCTTTACGAATGAACCAGTATAAGTCGATCTTTTTGGGTACCGTAGATCCTTCTAGTGATTTTGCTAAGCTAAAGCGCGCCACGAACTCTCAAAAGGTATTATTTTGCTTTATTAACGTTTCCTGATTTAATGCTAATAATAGAAATAGTGTATTCGCGCCGGTGGCAAGCATAATGGTATGTAAAATTAAGATGAATTTGAATGCCAAAAAAAAAATAGTGCTAATAATCTAATAGATTTGGAGGATGTCGGAAAAGACGTTAGTATACCTCTTTTCAACTTTTATTAAATCAAGTACTCACAATTTGTCTTTAGTCGTATCATCATACGTTTTTTGAAATGCTCGGTATGAATTTTATTTATTTTTTTGAGGCAAGTACGACGTATTAATTTGATTAGGAAATTGGTCATTCGGCGATTATTTCAAGGAAGAAGCAGTAGCGTGGTCATGGGAGCTTCTTATTGAAGTTTACGGTCTTCCGAAGGACAGACTCTACGCCACCTATTTTGGTGGAGATGAAAAGAGTGGTCTTGAACCTGATTTAGAAACCAAAGAACTTTGGAGACAAATTGGATTGGCGGACGACCATATTCTTCCTGGAAACTTGAAAGATAATTTTTGGGAGATGGGAGATCAAGGTCCATGTGGTCCATGCTCTGAGGTTCATTACGACAGAATCGGAGGACGAAATGCTGCTCATTTAGTGAATCAGGATGATCCAAATGTTCTTGAAATTTGGAACAACGTTTTTATCCAGTTTAATCGCGAAGCTGATGGGTCTCTCAAGCCTCTTCCATTAAAGCATGTCGATACTGGCATGGGCTTTGAGCGTCTTGTTTCTGTCTTGCAAGACAAGTTATCGAACTATGATACTGACGTGTTTACTCCTTTGTTTGCCAAGATTCAGGAGTTAACCGGTGCTAGACCATATTCTGGAAAATTTGGTGATGAGGATACCGACGGAATCGACACTGCCTATCGTGTTATCGCCGATCATGTCCGTACTCTCACATTTGCCATTAGTGATGGTGGCGTTCCAAATTCAGAGGGTCGTGGTTACGTATTGCGTCGAATTCTCAGGCGTGGTGCTCGATATGTGAGAAAGAAGTTTGATGTTTCTATTGGCACTTTTTTTTCTCGTTTGGCACCTACTTTGATTGATCAAATGGTACGGTATTTTCTAATTTTTTTTTTTAAAGTTAAGAGGTCGAATCATACTAATAGTTTGCTTTAGTCTGAAATTTTTCCAGAACTGTCTTTAAAGACGGATGATATTTTTCAAATTCTCAATGAGGAGGAAGAGTCATTTTCGAGAACCCTTGATAGAGGCGAGAAATTGTTCCAGCAATACGCAGATCAAGCTGCCAAAACTGGCAACAAAGTTCTCGATGGTCGAGACGTTTGGAGACTTTATGACACATATGGTTTCCCGGTTGATTTGACACGATTAATGGCTGAAGAGTCTGGCCTTGAAATTGATGAAAAGGGGTTTGAAGCTGCTCAGTTGGCATCAAAAGAAGCGTCAAAGAGAGGCAAGAAAACTTCTTCCAATCAGGAACTTCTTAAACTTGACGTTCATGACCTTGGATTTTTAGAAAAGGAAGGACTTCCAAAAACAGATGATCAGTACAAGTACTATAGAGGGGATGTTGAGGCCACGATTAAAGCTATTTACGTCGATAAAAAGTTTATTGAGAGCAGTGAAGTCTTGGACGAGGGCAAGCAGATTGGTATCATTTTGGACAAAACCAGTTTTTATGCAGAGCAAGGAGGGCAAGAATACGATACTGGACGAATTGTTATTGACGGAAAGTCTGAATTTGACGTTGATAACGTTCAGCTCTACGGAGGTTACGTTCTTCATACTGGATATATTAAGTATGGATCGCTCAAGGTTGGCGATTCTGTCGTGGCTGAATATGATGAACTTCGAAGATGGCCAATTCGAAACAATCATACAGGAACTCATGTGCTTAATTTTGCATTAAGAACTGTTCTTGGAGACGGTGTCGACCAACGTGGTTCTCTTGTTGCTCCTGATAAGCTTCGCTTTGATTTTTCGAATAAGGCCAGTCTCACACTGAAAGAGCTTGAGCGAGTGGAAGAAATTGCTTCGGCTGACATTAAAAAGAACTTGCCAGTATATGCCAAAGACGTTTCACTGTCTATTGCTCGTGAGATTTCTGGAGTTCGTGCCGTTTTCGGTGAGACATATCCTGATCCAGTCCGTGTTGTGTCCGTTGGAGTTCCCGTGGATCAATTACTGAATGATCTTAAAAGCAAAAAATGGAAAGATGTCAGTATCGAGTTCTGCGGAGGCACTCATGTAAAGACTACTGGTGACATCAAGGAGTTGGTTATTGTTGAGGAGAGTGGAATTGCTAAGGGTATTCGTCGTATTGTTGCAGTTACTGGGTATGAAGCATATGAAGTCCAGAGAGTTGCTAATGAATGGTCTGAGAAACTTGACAAGCTTGACAAGCTCGAACTTGGACCTGCTAAGGAAGCGGAAGCAAAGACCGCTGGTTACGCATTGAATCAACTTTCAATTTCTGTGATTAAGAAAGCAGAATTAAAAGATAAGTTTGCTGCGATTCAGAAAAAGATTGTGGAGGACTCAAAATTGAGGCAAAAGGCAGAGTCAAAGAAAGCGGTTGAGTTGGTCACCGAATACTTTGTTGAGCATGAGAACCAACCTTTCTTGGTGGCCGTTGTTCCAGAAATTTCTGCAAACGCGAAGGCCATTTCGGAAGCTGTTTCGTATGTCAAGGCAAAACAGCCAGGCAAGGCGGTTTACCTCTTGGCAGGAACATCCGACGAAAACAAGGTTGCACATGGCGGCTATATCTCGACAGATGTCACGTCCAGCAACGGGTTTTCTGCGCAAGATGTTGCTGCCATTGTTAGTGGCATTGTTGGCGGAAAATCTGGTGGAAAGGGTCCTACCGTTCAAGGTGTTGGCATTGAATCGAATAAGGTTGACCAAGCGGTTGCGGATGTTGAGAAGTTCTTTAAGGAGAAGTTTAATATATAAGCAACCCATTGCTATGGCATCAGTAATGTTGTAGATTGGGAAAACTTTTGATGTAGTAGTTTCTAAAGAAGCATGTATGATCATTATTTTTTTTGTAAAAAATATTCAGTTGCTTTGTTATAATTAATTTTATGGTTTTTTATGTCCATGTAAATTGTGGGGGGAATTTCGTAATATTATTATTGTATTGATAACGATTGCGATGTCGGCAATTCCGCAATTTGACGTTAGACTAAAAAGTATACATTTACTGTAATTGCGGAGCCATTACATGACTTTGGACCTATACAAATTATCATATTCACATTATCAGATAATATATGACGACGTCTAAATTCAATGGCCAGTAGCATTGAAGTAGTTGCTGTTGACGACGAAGCAGCAATCTTGCTAGATCCTGAACAACAGATTATTGTGGAAGAGCCGTTTCATGACCGGTAATTAAATATTTTTAACCCACAAAATAAAAAATAAATTGCAATTGACATTGTACATTAAACAGAGAAGCGCTTAATACGGCGTCTAATCCGGATGGGTCTACCAATTTTTCAGGCCTCGTCCCATACACTGATGATCCTGATGGGCAACAGCGACCTCTGGTTGACTCCAAAGCAACATTAAATCCGCCTGGTGTCAGTATAATTAGTTTCTTTACATTTTTCCTTCTTTATCAATATTTTTACAAATTAATTAATACCTGACATGTTTTGAATAAACAGATCTACAAGCTGCTTATTTATTGGTTTCTGTTCACGATTGCTTTCGGAGGCAACGTGACTCCCAAAATCAACATTGTGCTCAGTTTAGTATGCCGCGAATTTTACAGCCAAAATCCAGAAACAGACTCATTTTTGGTTTCCGCAATTGGCAAGGTAGTCAAAGCTTTGACTGGTGATATTGATGATTCGTGTCAAATCGCGCCCATTCATGCCAAGGCATCTACTGTTAATCTTTGGGTTAGTCTAACTGTCGGTGCGTTTGGTACATTATCGTCTCCTTACATTGGATCTTTTTCCGATAGATTTGGAAGAAAGCCGCTACTGATCGTGGCAACGCTGGGTCCGCTGTTTAGCGACATAGTGGTCATTTTTGCAACTAAATCATTATATTTGAAGTCTTACTATTTGTTTATTGTTGCTGCCGCAGTGGAAGGGTCCACTGGTGCGTATGTGGCAGTATCAGCAATCTGTCATTCGTATGTGACGGACTGTACTCCTCCTGAGAAACGAGCTGCAGCGTTCGGGTTGCTGCACGGCGTGCTGTACGGAGGCATGGCTATAGGTCCCACGATTGCCAGTTTAATGGTGAACAAAACTGGCAGCGTGATTACTTTTTTTTATTTTGGAGTTTTTCTACAATTACTTTTCATTTTCTCGGTTATTTTCATTATTCCAGAATCACTTCCCAAGGAAATGAAGCATAACGCTCAAGAGGTTCACCGTCAGAAAATATTGGCAAAACGTGACAATAATAATTCATCGCAAAATTCATGGACATTTAATCTAAAACGTTTCAACTTTTTGAAACCTTTATCAGCTTTTTATCCCAATGATGGTACGAGACCAATCATCAAACGAAACCTTGTTCTTCTTGCCGTGTTGGATTGCATGGCTGTCGGGAATAGTTACTCTGAACTCACAGCTGTGCTGATGTATTCTGAGTATGCGTTTAAATGGTCAACCGTCGAGACGGGCTATTACTTAACGACTATCGGTATATGTAGAGTTATTTTGTTATTTTTGGTTCTTCCCAATGTTGTCTTGTTTTTGCGGAAAATAGTAGGGTCATATCATCGTCGGCACCGGCCAGAACTGTCAAACACCAAATTGTTTGGCGCGTCCGATGTTGACTTGCTCATTCTCAGGGGATCGGCCCTAATCGGGATGACTGCGCATTTAGGATTTTTGCTCACCAGCTCACCAATTTATTTCCGCATTTGCGGTGCATTCGGTGCATTTTCAGGGTCACTCGCGCCAGGGTTTGAATCCGTTATATCGAAGCATGTTCGACAACGGAACATTGGCAAGGTTCTTGGTGCCGTAGGGTTGATGCATTCGATTTCGAGAGCCATCGCGCCGACGTTTTTCTTGTCTGTGTACAGTTTGACTGTGGGTTGGTTTTCAAAAGCCTTGTTTTTATGTTTCTTTGCAAACTTTTTTAATATTTTCATTGGCACATTTTTCATTGCCAAAAATGTGCCTGGTGGGCTTATGGAGAATCCAAGCGATGAAGACGATGAAGGTAATACGGAAGACGAAGTTGCGCACCCTGAAAGAATTTGACGAGGTTTCATCAATATTTGTTTAATGGTTAATACTTACTTGATTCATTGGCATTGGACTGCGAGAATGTTATTATATTATCTTCAAAAAATTTCAAAAAAAAAATCAAAAAAAAATGAATTCATATTTGTATCTGCAGTTTTGGAAAAAAAATGACATGTAAATAGTTTAAATTTTCTGCGTACGTTTGTGCTTTATACCGACTTTTTTTTTTATTCTTCTCTCATTGGATTTGCAAACTTGGTATACTTCGACAACTTCTCAACGTAGGGATCAATGAAGATACACAGTATGTTTCAAGAAACTCACGATTAATACATTTTTGATAAAAAAATTATTATTGTAAACAAAATAACAAAACGCCCGACCCTTTCTAAAAGCATTAATACAATGAGTAATAATTAATACTCGGTCTTATTTATAGAAACACCTGTCCGTCATCACTGTCTGCGCTCGCGCCTCCAACACTCCTTCTGTTTGCTGGCCGTCCACCGTGAGGGAAATCCACCAGTCGCGGCTCATTTTCACCAGCCCTGCCTCCTAGGGATGACTTGTGCCTCCAAGATCGTTCTTCACCTGACACGATTTCGAATTGTTGTGATGACACATCACTAGTTGACAGCGCATCGGAATCATCATCATTGTGGTCAACAACCGGCGGACGGACTAAGCCAACCATGTCTTCTGAAATGTCTTCCTCTCGAACCGCATGAAGCCGGTTTCCAGCCGTGCTATCACCCGAAGAAGTCGAATACGGGCCTATGGTTGCGCTTCCGCCACTGTCACTCGAACCTATGCTTCGATTACTTCTGCTTCTTCTGGTATTGCTAATCACGCTTGACCGGTTCGAAGCCTTGTTACCAGCCAATCCGGCAATGTCACCTTGGCTCGACTCCACCAGTCGCACGCTGAAAATCTCATTCGTGGCCACTGTTGCCAAAGATGCCAGTGAATCTCTTGCCTTTGTAAACATGCGGGATCGTCGAGGCCGAGTTGGATCATCCGGATCATAAGGAATTACGAAACCTCCAGTTTCGGCGTGCTTTTCCAAGTCTGAGTATGTTCTTCTATGGGAAGAAAACATTGACATGCCCGAAAGCCGGCGAACTGGTGCCCAGATCTTGCCTGGAGGTGTCGGAGGAAGTGGCCAATCGTCTTCAATGGGAATGGGCTTTGAAATGTTACGGTTCGGCGACGATGTTGCTGTCTTTGATGACGCCTGAGAATTGCGACGTTGCCGGCGGCGGCCAGCAGCGCCTGTTATGCAACAACAGTAGAATAATATACCTGCGGCAGCAAGAACGGCTAATGGAATTATTACTCCCAAAGCAATGGCAACCGTCTTGTTGTTAGATTTCTTCACGGTGGCATCAGACGTCGTGCCTGATGTGGTTGTTGTAGTTGATGATGCAGCACTAGCCGTTTGAGAAGCAGACGCGGACCATGTTGCCACGGAGCTGGTGGCGGAAGCAGTTGCAGAGCTGGTTATCGTGACAGTTCCGTTACCGTTGATGAAAAATTCAGCGGTTTCCTGATTTCCTGAATTTGAAGACGCCGTCAACACTACTTCCACGTCCGACAATTGATCTGGAACGCGACCGGAAAGCTTGTAATCGTCATTGTCAAAGCTAAGCCATGAACTTGCACTTGATGGAACAAACGCTGCCGAAATGCTCGATATGTTCTTGGAAGACAATTTCAAGGTATAATTAAAGTCTTGTCCTCTTTGAGCCGTGATATTCGACAAGCCAGCGGATCCGAAAATTGAGTATTCGGACGAATTATCATTTAAAGACGATTCGACAATAACATTAAAAAACACCTGCACCTCATCACCATACACGTCAACCACGCTGACTTGAACTTCTGTGGCATTTCCAACATCATCTGACCTCGGTGTGCCAGACAACGTAAAATTGTCCTGATTGAACGTCATCCAGCTCTCTGTTCCGTTGACATTAACGGAAGTCACGTTGGTGCTATCAATTGCGTTGCCATCAAGTTGAATATCAAGCGAGGACTCAAAATATTCACCCTCAGTGGCATTCACGTTGACTGAATTCGCGGTCAGGCTGTGATCACCAACCGAGATGGCAAATGATGATTCTGCGGCAGAAAAACCGGCAATGTCGGTAGCGATCAAGGTAAACACAAAACTAAGCGGCGGCGCAATCGAGGACGACAACACGGGAGCCGAGCCGTAAAAAGTCATTGACTGACTATCAAACGAAACCCAAGATGGCAACGGAGTGTGGCCAGAAAACAAGCCGTAAATAGCTTGCACGTCACCGTCAAACGTGTCGTTTGCAAAATGAAGCGCAAATTCCTTGCCAGGGGTAAGCGAAAACCCGGCTCCAGAAAAAGTAGTGAAATTGTCCTGTAATTGCTTGACGCATGAAAATTCTACCGCCGGTGCGTCATTGCTTGACACGGCCAATTCTGCATGATCGGTAGCCGAAGCCTCGTCAGCAGAGTCCGTGGCAATTAAATCAAAAGTTGGAAAGCCAACGTCTGCCGATGAAGTTGGGGTGCCCGAAAACTCCAACGAAGAGTTGTCAAAAGAAAGCCAGGAAGGAAGATTGGAGGCTTGGTATGAGATGTTGCCGCTCCCGGTAGAAGTAAACGTGTATGAAGATAAAGTAAACGCGTAGGCCTTGTTCAGCCGAGCTACTGGAGGATATTGCTCTGAAACAGGGAAATCAAGACTGGGAGCACCGAGCACGAGAGTTGATGCTGCTGCTAATAGCACAAGCAGGCTACTGAAGTATGCCATGCCAATGCAATGTATAGAAAAGGTACGGCGGTTAATGTAGCAGGAAAGGAGGAAAAAAAAAAAAAAGAACGAAAGAACGAAAGAACGAAAGAACGAAGGAACGAAGGAGTAAGGGCGGAAGATTATAAGCAAAAGTGAGGACGAAAAGCATAAGACCAATTGTACTTGATAGACCGGACGATGTTAAGGGGCCGTTTGGCCGCTTGACGTGTTCCTTTTTGCGTGTAGTGATTGACGCGTCGCGCGTTCGGAAAAAAAAAAGGCGCGTCAGGAATGCACGCTTAGCCCAATTAAGGAACAGGACCTTTTACAACGAGTTTAGCGGAAATGGCTTGTGCTCGTCACGTACAAGACTATATAATAAAAAGAGCAAGACGCTTTACATGTGAAACGAGTGGCGGCGCAAATTACTGCTGGAATATACGTGCATAACTATCGTCGTCCTTCAAAATTGAGAACTGGGCATCAATTTAATATCAAGTTCTATACTAATCAATATGTTTTCACCGCTTGCCTGCAAACTGAATTCCATGGCTTGGGTTCCATGTGGCATTGTTCAATACCGGTGGTGGCGGTCCTTGCGCTCGTGGTGCAGGCAGCGGGCTGTCTGTTCGCATTTCCTCCAGCTTCAGTCGGTCAAACTGCAACGCTAAATCGGTTTCCAATTCTTGCGCCTCTACCCGTCTACTGTAAACAAAATCGTTACATTCCTGCTGAAATTGCAAAAGTGATCTTGCAAAATCATTGTAAAACTTGCGTCCTTCCTCCAAGTTGTTTTTGATTTCCAAAAACTTGAAATAACCCGCCTCTAATTGTTGCAGGGCTGCTTCGCGCTCGGATTGCTTGCTGCCTCTGCATGTGGCCAACGAATTTTTAAAATCTAAATTGGCCAGCTCAAGCTCGGTCACAAGCTTAGTTTGTTCTTCCTCTTCATGTTCCACTCGATCCTTGTCATCATCGTACTTTTTCAATCTCTCCGTAAAAATTGCTTCAAATTGAGCCGCCTCGATCTTTGTTAAAGGATCCAGCCGTTCGAGCCGAGCAGTTTCTTTGAGCACCGTGTCGGTCACGTCGTCCTCTTTGGCCTTATGTAATAACTCCTCAACAAATAGCTTGCGTCTGTATTCCACTTTGGAAATTTCATTTAATCTTTCACGCACCTGTACCGCGTGCAATTGCAATGCCGGATCAAGCTGGCTTACCTCCGAGCTCGGAAGATACCGTTCAACAACGGTCAGGTCTTGTGAAATCAGGTCAAACGTTCGTTCATTATCCCGAAATTTTGCTCGCACGATTTCGTCGCTCTCTGTTGCTGATTTAATTATATTGCTATAGCTCTGGAGATTAGCATACAGCTGAGCGCCAACCTCTTTTGAAGTTGGCCGTTTCCACCTGTCAGTTCCATGACGCATCCGTAGCTCATCATCTTCTTCGCGTTCTTGTTCTAGAATACCAGCAGCTTCTAAATATATAGATCCATGACTAGAAGCCAACCGTCTAACGTCATCGATTGTAGACCGCATTACCTCAACTCCGCCAGTAGCTCGAATTTCTTCAATATGTGTTAGAAGTGAAGGAGGAATTCCAACAGGCCGTTCAAGTGCTTGCAGAGCTCCAGGAAGTCCTAAATATGTGAGGATTCTATGCAGTTAGTCTCGCGGTGTTATGTAACGTACAACTAAATAACTCACTCATGAACTTGAATGGTCAAAACATCCAACTTTGGAATAATGAGCTTGTTCACTATTGAGTCTCTTCTGTCTTCATAAATACTTATGGCAAGGTGTGCAGCAAATGGGACAAGATTAGCAAACAATGCCGGCCCATATTTGCCGCTCGCTAGAGCGTCGATCGGCTTGCCAACGTCTGGCGGTATTTGCGTTTCAACTGTGGACGCCGGCTTAATGAGAGCAAGACTGGCTATTGATGGAACCATGGCCAAGTATATCAAATCGTTATCTTTGTCCGCCCGTGCGATGTCTGACTGAAGCCTGCTCTTCAGGCCCTTGAGATCATCCGACACAGCATTGCTTACATATTTTGAACTGGAGAGTGCTTGATTACACAATTCCAGTGCTGCTCGAAGTCTTGCAATTTCCTCTCCATATTTTCCAGTTGAAAGACAATCAGTCGATATCCGAAATTGAGCTGCAGCTTCAAAATGAAATTTTTTGCACGTAATGTGATGTATCCATTCCTATAAAAAAAATCAGATTATATTGCTCACATAAATCACTTAATTTTTTGAAAACATACCGATTTAATAACCGCACTTTTTAAAGTGCAATCCAATGTCTGACCATAATACAATGACACCTGATGCGCCAGTCTTGCGATAATGGAATTCTTCATATTATCAAGTATCGCTTTTTGCCAAAAGCATTCTTGTGCTTGCGCAAGCATCAAATTTTTCAAAACATCTAAAGTAGATACAGCCATGTCATCAGGCGGGTTGACATGTAATTCCGGAATCAGGTTGGTCTTAAGAAACTCAAACGTGCCAGCAGCCAACTGGAAGTATTGACTAGCTCGTTTCAATCCTTCCCCTGTCGTTCGATTTTCTTCAACTCCTAGTTTTGAATATAAAGCACCAATGTTGAACAATACATTTGCTCGTTCAAATTGAAGGTCGGAGTGTATAACTAATTTTGATTAGGACAAGCAGAGTCATTGCCAACAAAGAAAACATACCTCCAGCTGTTGTAGCATAACCTATTGAGCTGTACCATATAAACCCAGCTTTTATCTAACCAGTTAAGCAAGGTTCAGTATTATTATCATTGTCAACACTTACGTCGGTTGGTAGCTTGGAGGACAAGAACGTAAGTTGCACAAAATATCTACACAAAGATTAACAAATAATACCACAGTAATGATCATGGTGAACTTACTTTATCAAACTATTCAAAGAGCTATTCCGTACTTCCAGGTTCAGTATGCTCTCTCGTAGGCTCTCAAGCGCAGTTATGTCGGTTTGGAACATATCAGGATGCTGGTCATAACCTCGCTCAATGTATGCCTTAATGACTGATGATAGTTCAACATGCTCGGTCCTTTTTAATGGAATAACGAGAATATTAGACGCCGACATTTCGTTGTGATACGAGATGCTCGACTTTGATTATCAAGATATGATTAGGTCACTCAGATCAAAAGATCAAATTATCGATTTAAGCGCATATGCAAATGCACGTGATCAGTTGTTGATATCGCGACTCAAAACAAAGCCAAAACGCGTTTGCCCTGCCTGACCAAAACATCGTCTGCGCCAAAACCAACATGGATCAAGACGACAGCATTAAGCTTCCTCCTGGTTCTCATACCAATATACTAAATAGGTTATCAAAGAATTCGCTTATTGATCTTGCATTGAATTGGCTAGATGACTATCCATTGACTCGACCTCATCGAAACTTGGAAGATGAGGAGGAGGTGTTGAGTGATATTTTGCACAGCAAGGAAGTGTACGAATATTTTCAAACTGCAAAGACTTCTAAGAAAAAAGTAATAGAAAGAATATTGTATACAGATTGGGTATGTTTGCTATTTGAGTTGTTATTTTTTTTATATATTTTGGTACTAATTTGCCAGTTCCAAGGGTTCAATATGCGACAAATTGCAGATATCGAATTCCAACGTATGAGTGATAACGGACTAAAAAATGTTTATTTTAATATATTTCTAACACGAACAGAATTATTCGACAAGCCACAGTCACATAAATGGACGGCTTCAAAATTAGAATATTTTTCAAACTCAGAAGTTGACACAGATTCGTCGTTGCCTGGAAAGGCTCAAACGTTTCGAGTATCCGAATTCATCAAAACTTTTAAAAAGGCATTACACGCACTTTTTTCTTATGTATGGCTATTTAATTACTATCATTTGATTATGCTTATTGCTAATTGGCATTTAGCATCTTTACAGTATCCAGCATCCTTTATTACCTCTGGCTATCATACGGGTTCAAATACATGATTCTGCCAGTTCAATAGGAAGCATATCTAAACTCCCATCGGCTCGTCATACTTATTTCTTTGCTGTGGATACATCGGCGCAACATATTTTCCATACCCCTTTTCTTGCCCCGTATAACAAGATCATAAAAGAGGTATCAATTAAACCAACAATGGAATCGATCATACAATATATTAATTATTATTTTTTTCTTTTGGCAGTCTATTCAATCGTCATTATCATCACCTGGATTCCAAGTCCATCTTGCCTCCACGTCATTAACAGCCACATCGTTGGAACCTTTAATTAAGCTGCGTACAACTTCGCGAACATCAACCGCACTCGGCGGTTGGAACGTTTATGCTAAAGATGATGTCGACGTTTCACCTCTTACACCAGTGGAACAAGTAATTTCAACAAGACTTGGTGAGCTACAGAGTGACAACAAAGGTGAAGAAATTGAGGTCAGAAAAAAGAAAAGATTAAAATTCATTAATGCGAGATTTGGTGCCAATCAAGATTCCAACGAAAATCCCGATCACATTGATGAAAAAGAATCTCAAGTGTATGATGGCATTGATCCTTCCACTGCATTGACCAGAGTCGAATTTACATTAGAGGATAGTTTGACTGGTGATACGGAAACAGGGGTTAAACCTAAAATTCGAATTTTACTCGAAGGCTCCCATGTGTTTGAGGGACTGCGACAACTCGCTATTGAAGGCGTGGTGGATGAAACCAAAGCGCCAGCATGGGTAACCGGCGAACTTGGAGTTTCGGTTGGCCGCATTGTGGATGGCGAGCTGGTAAAGACCTGAAATTGATAATCAACATTCAATTGATTTCAATTTCCATAGCAGCTCTGTCGCCTTCGGCATCACTGTGGTCATGGTCATGGTCATGGTCATGGTCGTGGTCGTAATCGTGGTCATGACCACTTGGACCGGTAGCATCTTCTATGGTCTCTTCTGCTGACTTACCCAAGACTTTCACCACGTCATCTTCAAGTTTGATATCGACTGGATCTTTCATAAGGCGAACAACGACTTTGGCTCGTGCTTTAGCTCGTTTTAATCGATTTTCAAATTCCTCAACTGATTCTTCCGTATTATCAGTGGGAATTCCGTTAACCAAATCGGAAAGTACTTGTAGTTGCTTATTTGCTCTCCCCCCAAACACTGGAACCACGTCGCTTAAATTATCGCCCGTTGGTGCTGTTGAAGACGACTGCTGCTGTTTCTGTTGCTGTTCTCGCACACCGAGACAACTCCACACTTCACATCGTCCTTGAATAATCCCGACAGATAAAAACCGCTGAAAGCCAGTTTGAAGGCCAAACTGTTTACCCTCGCTCGTTCCGCTTCTAGTACCGTCCGCAAAACCTTCGTTGAAACCTTCGTTATAGAACCTATATTGTATTAGAAAACGCTCGTCGCACTAATACAAGTATCAAAAAAAAAAAAAAAAAACGACATACGAAGTTTCCAGACTCAACAATGAGTCAAACAAATCATCAGCGCCTTCCATGTATTTCAGATTTTTCTGTCGTTCTGTCGTTCCTTTTTTTTTTTTTTAATTATTTAGTTATTACAACGCATTAAAACGTATTTTTTTTTTTTTTTTTTTAAATTTGAAGTTTGTATTTGGCATATCCAACCCTACACCCTCAGCCATTTGCATCATAGGATCCGAAACGCTTAATTTATAAAATTGCAACTTGTCCCGTCATTGATTCTTCGTTAGTTCATATACTACAACTGGTACTGTCCGAAACTTTCGTTTACAGGTTGATCGAATTGAATTTGCAATAGAGAATATATATTTATACATATCTATACAGGTTCTTAGCATTCATGGCAGATATTTCGGCAGTAAGTGACGCCTGGTTTCATTTCTCTTTTTTTTTTTTTTTTCTCTTTTTTTTCTTTTTTGGGTTGCTTTCAAAATACTCAAAAGATGAGCAAAAGATGGAGTTGTAAACAAAGTTGGTATTAATTTGATTTTTGGTCTAACTCATATATCAGGATAAGCTTGCAGATTCGTTAGCAAAAGTTTTAATCAATCCTGGGATTGAATTTGATCCTGATGTCGCGGAAATGTATGAAAAAGATTATAAACCTGGTCGTTTACATTTTAAGCCACCATTGAATAGTTTATTATTGTGCTAATCATTCAATTTTTATTAATAGTCTTCCAATTCCAGATAAGGAGAACATCTTAATTACTTCAGCACTGCCATATGTTAATAATGTGCCCCATTTGGGTAACATCATTGGCTCAGTTCTTTCCGCCGATGTATTTTCAAGGTAAGCCGGTCAATAACTTGACAAGTACTGCTCCGTGGTTGTGAATCATGGATATTGATTTTTTTTTTTAATTGTTCAGGTACAAAAAGGCTCGTGGTGTAAACACATTGTTCATTTGCGGAACCGACGAATACGGCACGGCCACTGAAACGAAAGCCCTTGAAGACGGTGTTACTCCGCAAGAGCTTTGCGACAAGTATCACGTTATCCATAAAGAAGTATATGACTGGTTTCAAATTAAGTTTGACAAGTTTGGCCGAACGACCACGCCACTGCAGACAGAGTATGTGTTTTTTTTCACTAAGCTCAAACTTTGGCTATTGAAATCAATGATTGTTAACATGATGGACGAACTCAGGATCGCTCAAGATATATTTTTAGATTTAGATAAGAATGGATATTTAGAAGAACAATCCATGACTCAGTTATACTGTGAGAAACATGAAGGATTTTTGGCAGATCGGTTTGTTGAGGGAACTTGTCCGAGGTGTAATTATGAAGTATGCCATCTAACTTGGGTGTGACTTTGAGAACAACTGTTATTAACTGTTTGATTAATAGGATGCTAGAGGAGATCAGTGTGATAGTTGTGGAAACCTTCTTGACCCGTTTGAATTAATAAACCCCAGGTGCAAGATTGACGGATCATCACCTGTTCCGAAAAAATCAAACCATATTTTTCTCAAGCTTGACACTTTGCAACCTGAATTGGAAAAATGGGTTCAGAAATCTAATGCTGCTGGTGAATGGTCACGCAACGGTAAGACAATTACAGATGCTTGGATGAAGGAAGGATTACATCCTCGATGCATCACTCGTGATTTAAAATGGGGCACGCCCGTACCTCTTAAGAACTATGAAAACAAGGTTTTGTATGTTTGGTTCGATGCCTGCATCGGTTACGTTAGCATTACGGCTAATTACACTGATAAATGGAGGCTATGGTGGAATCAGCCTGAGCATGTTAAGCTGTACCAGTTTATGGGTAAGGATAACGTTCCTTTCCACACGGTCGTGTTCCCGTCTTCTCAAATCGGAACCAAAAAAGAATGGACCATGTTGCATCACATCTCGACCACCGAATATTTGCAATACGAAGGTGGCAAGTTTTCGAAATCAAGAAATGTTGGCGTGTTTGGAAATAACGCTCAAGATACCGGCGTTCCTGCAGACGTTTGGCGATATTATCTGTTGATGTCAAGGCCCGAATCTGCCGACACTGTTTTTTCGTGGCGTGACTTTATCTTCCGTAACAACAACGAGCTGCTGGCCAATTTGGGCAACTTTGTCAATCGGATTATCAAGTTTGTTAATGCAAAATATAATGATACGATTCCGCAATACGATGTTAAGAATCTTGATTATGAGGAGTTTAAGGTAAGCGTTGATGGCATTCTTAAGCAATACAATGATCACCTTGAAAACGTTCATCTTCGATCCGGATTGGAAACCGCATTGCAATTATCGGCCAGAGGAAACTTATTTTTGCAAGAGAATCAGATGAATAACACGTTATTGGCCGAATATCCAGAAAAGGCAGCTGCGGTTGTCGCGGTCGGATTGAACTTGGTTTATCTGTTATCAGCCGTGATCTATCCTTACCTTCCGGAAACTTCCAAGGGCATTGTTGAACAATTGAACGCACCTTTTAGAAAAATTCCTGATGAATTTTCACTCGATCTCTTACCTGGACATGTGATTGGCAAGGCGAAGTATTTGTTTTCACGTATTGATGAGAAGAAGGAAGATATTTGGCGTTCCCAGTTTGGTGGTGGGTCAAAAGTCAAGAGCGAGGAAGAGAAAAAAAAAGAGGAAAAGAAGAAGAAGAAGGAAGAGAAGAAAAAGAAACGTGAAGCTGCCGCCGCCGCTGCTGCTGCTGCTGCTGCTATTGATGGCGACAAAACGGAACAGGATCCATCTTCTTTGGGAGCAATTGTTACTGAGGTCACGGAACAAGTGCCAGTTGCTGCTGCAGCCACTTCTGATACTGCTTCTTAAAGCGTTTTGAAGAAAGTTTCATCACTTTGATTTGCATGGGCATGGTATTTTATATTATTTTTGTTGACTAATACTTCTTTTTTTTTTTTTTTTGCTTAATGTGAATGATTATACTTACAAGAAAAATTTAAGCCATCATGAAATTTTTTTTTTTTTTTCTCACAATACCCCTAATAGTAGAAGTATGTTCGTACTTTGAACTAACGTTATGGTCCCAATGCCCCTTACCCCGCGTCGCACGGACCTTGAATCCCCGAATTGTTGGTTGCCGGACTTGCATTGAGTTGAAAAAAATAAAATCAAGTTACGGATGCGTCAACATTTACCATACAGCTTGTAAGATTGAATGATAATTATTTTAATTAATTGACGTTATAAGTCAATTTTTTTTTTTGGCGGCAGCGGCGGAGGGAAGAACCAAAAAAAAAAAAAGGGGCTCATTTAGGCACGACGCAAGTGCAGAATCAATAATGTCGTTTATAATCGAGGAACGCGATGCGAACGGATTGTTTTCACATGCGTATTATGATTATGCTGGATCAAGCTCTTTAGAAAATGAGATTAATGAAAAGATTCATTATCAAAATGCTATACCATCAGCATCAGCATCATCATCATCATCACCGTCGTCATCGCCGTCATCGTCGATGAACAGTTATTTTTGGAAGCCTTCCGAAATCGTTCAGGTTTCAGCAGATGGCCAAAAAATTGATGCCATTACCGAATCAGTTATTAATCATCATCATCATCATCATCATCATTATAAGCCAAATTTTGCCGCGTTTTCGATTGGCCGACAAACCATGTCTTCACGAGTTTTAAGATTGATGCAAGTGTTGATTCGAGTTTTTTTGCCCACCGGATATCCTGATAGTGTGACGAATGATTATACGGAGTAAGTACATATACGCACCATTAAAAATTTTGTTTTTTTGATTTTGTTTTAACAAAAAAAAAGCTATCAAATTTATGATTCGATTCAAGCCTTTGCATTTTCTATAAACTCATTAATTGCAAACCGGGCAGTTCTCACAGGTATGAGGTTTCGATTAAAGCGAATAGTTTTGAATATTTAAAAAAGAATTGGATCTGATTTCAATAAACAGCTGTCGGAGTGGGTGATAAGGAAGCCACGAGTACGTCGGCCATGTATATTACCGTGATTCAGGAAACGTTGGGCCGGTTAGCCACCATATTGTTTGCCTGGAAGTTTGGCGCGCATTTGGAAAAAGAATGCAAAAAATACCGGTTTGCTGCCGATTTGGTTAACAACGCGGCCATCGTTTGTGATGTCATGTCACCTCATTTCCATGTCAGGCCAGGTTTCAAGTTATTTTTCTTGTGCTGGTCTGGCATGTTAAGAGCAATCTGTACGGTAATGGCAAATGGTTCAAGAGCTGCACTGACGCAACATTTTACCGATTCAGAAAAGGGCAGCATATCAGACGGTAAATTTGAATGAATTTTGTTTTATGGTTATACGGAATCATGTTTGCTAACGCAAAAGTTTTACAGTTAGTGCAAAGGATGCATCACAGGAAACAGTAATATCACTAATGGGAATTCTTGTAAGTTCCACCACGTTGAGGTGTTGTTGAATGTTACGGCAAATGATAATTATATTAAACAGGCTGGATCGATGATTGTGCCGTATTTGAAAACTGACAAGCAAATTTGGACCGCACTAACGTTTTTAATATCTATTCATTTGTTGACAAATTATAAGTAAGCGCGAGTTTAGTTTTGTTTTTGGTACTTGATTTTTTTAACTTGATTGAAAATAGAGCGGTGAGATCAGTAGTAATGGAGACTTTAAACCGACATCGTACAAACATTATATTTTCAGAATTAATGGATGCAATATCACCTGGCATGATGGAATCAGACCTGCTAAAGCAATCAATTATTTTGCCAACCATGATTTGTAGCCCGCGATTAGTAAGTCAAAAGGAATCAATCATGGAACCAGACGGCGTGTTGCGATGGGGCGCAACCGGACCCGTGATGGGGTGGGCCAAGATTGGTAACTTGAAATCGTTACTCAAGATCTTGCCATCTACAATCACGATCGATCAACTGCTTTCGATATTTGCCAACGGGTCGGCAGGATACGTGCTTTGGTATGAGACCTATCATGTGCCTCGGCAGCAGCAGCAGCAGCAGCGGCGCATGAACATGGTCACGGTTCGGATCGCAATCGTTGATCGCGGCCATGACGATAATCAAACATCGGACGAGGATTATTACCACGACAGTAAGAATCAGCAACGGCCACTACGTGGTGCTGACGATACCAGGGAAGTGCGGGCTTGGGTGCACGCGCTGTACCTGGCCCGCCTGGTGCGATCGCAGCATGTAGAAGCGTCGGTCATGAAGGGCGCGATCGAGCGGGACAACATCGTGCGCGCGTTGGCCATGGTGAACACGATATTTGGCCGCCAAGGTCAGGTCGCGACAGCGTTGCGGGCTCGCAATTGGGACCTGGCCAAGGGACGAAGCATGATCGTGACCGGACCGGTGCCGCGCTTGCGGGTAAACGTGGCAGCGGCGGCAGCGTCGGCGGCGGCGGTGGCGACCACATGATCCATGACAATCAACGGATAATTCCATTGCATGTATAGTACTTTTAGGTTTTTAAAAACTTTGGTCAAATATATGTTTTTGCTAACTTACTACATATTTTACTTACATAAGATTTTTGGCAATTTTGTTTCGGATAAAATATATTGCGAAGATGAAGCCGCATGTGGCATAGTGTATATAGTTATAAGGTTGAATATGTATGGCCGGGTGGAGAATTTGAATAAGTTTAAGGTTATTATTGATGGGGATTTTACGTTTTTGGTTCGGTTGGAGAAAATAAAACTACTTTACATGATCATGCGCAGTTGCTTCTTTTTTTTTTTGTTTGTTTTGTTTCCATTATATATATACAATCAAGCAAGTTATAAGTGTACAGTATACAGTATACAGTTTCCAATTTATCAATTTATTAATTTATCAAGTTTTTTTTTTTTTTTTTTATTAATATTTTTTTAAATTTTTTCTTTTTCTTTGGCCGGAGATTTTCTTGTGGTTGTGATTTTGTTTTGAGAAATGACCCAAGGCCGGTCAACATCCGACATGCAAACCGGCGTGAATGGATTCCAACACGGCAGCGGCATCATAATTGGCCAAGATGATCATAACAGCAATAATGAGGATGACGAAGATGAAGATGATGATGAAGCACAAGCAGAAGCAGACCATGATGTGATGGACACGAGCCAAGATTACGGTAATGATGATAATCAGAATACGGGCAATCATGCAAGCGATAATCAAGTCGGGCATGATTCATACTGGGATTACTCTGCTGCGGGCAGCAAGAGGTCATTTCAATCAGCTGAATTGGCAAGTTCACCTAGTTCGGTCGCCAGCACCGGTACCACAACCTCGACACGATTGTCATCATCAGGCTGGTCATCACCTTCAACGTCGGGCTCGAGTTCGCCTGCGTTGATGCCCACGGTCGGCCGGTCATTTTCGTCATATTTCCCTTATGGTCCCACGTCTGCGCCGGTTGAACTTGGTACTACGCAACAACAACAACAACAACAACAACATGGTCGTCATGATAGTAGTGGAGGTCGAGGAGGATTGTTGCAGTCAGGTTCAACACAAAACACAGGATTGCCAACGTTGGAAGAGGTCTTACAAGGTTTATCCAGTTCGCCTTATTCACTCACCGATTTCATGGCATATCTGGCACAAAATCACTGCCTTGAAAATTTGGAATTTACCATGGACGTTACAAGGTATGCCGAGTTTTATCATTCCGCGCTTGCGATCAGAACTCAGTCCCTGCCGGTCATGGACTACGATGATGATGATGATGATGATGAAGAAGAAGAAGAAGAAGAAGAAGAACAACAACAACAACAACAACAACAACAAAGACGACGACGACGACTACGACGACTACGAATAGGGCCACATCATGAGTCATATGATCATCTGATGCTTTTATGGCATCGCATTATGGATTCATACGTTCGATCAGATTCGGCCAGGCAGTTGAACCTGCCAGCCGACGTGCGGGATGAACTTGTGGAAGTTGCCAGGGTTAACCTGCCAGCATCACCGGATCATTTGCAACGAGCGTTAGAAGTGGCCAAGGATTTAATGCGCGAAAGTATTTTTGTCCGATTTCTTAGTGACACGCGCACGCCGACTGATGATGGCAATGTTTCCTTGATTGAGCGAGGGGAGTCGTCAGCGTTGGCGTCATCGTCAAGATCGACATCGCCAAGTCATGGTTCCAACAGCAGTGGAATTTGGAAGTTCCCATCATTGAATCATCATCATCATCATCATAATCACCATCATCATCATCATAAATTAATAAAACCAACAAAGTCGAGCGAACACGCGCAGGCCTCATCCGTCGTACTTGCCGATGATCAACCGGCAGGCAGCGAGCAATCTGGCGGGGCAAGTGATGGTCAGTCATGGCCGGACGAGGGGGCCGAACCCCATCATGGGCATTTGAACTTGTCCAAGCAACTTCAGGGCTTGCGGCGCATGGGCAAGAAATTTCGATGGCGGCCGCATGGCGGTGGGCATCATGGAGAAGGCAACTAGATACATTGTATTATTATTATTATTATTATTATTATTATTATTATATATTGCATATTGCATATTTATGAGTGTATTATATGAATAAATAAAGCCATACCCATGGCCTTTGAGTCATTATTACCTACGCAATGCGTAATACACATGCGGCCTGGCGGCAACCTCCGGCAAGCAAAGCGTTACACCGATCCGGGTAAACTATAAGGTTTGGCAGTGGGCCGGCGGGAAGTGCCGCGGGACGGGCTGCCAAGTTTGGAACATCATGAGTGAGTCGGGCGGCCTGGTCGGTGGCGACCATTCCGGCTGCTATGTACTGCTGCTGTTGCCAGAAACGTATGCATTGCCGTGATGGATTCAATAGCACCGGCAGTGAGTGTAGCAGCAACAGGTTGTGCGGTTGGTCCAGCAATTGTAGCTGTGGTTGCAGCAGGAATACCAGTCATACATTACATAACCCAGCGGGCCCGGTCCACGACTTTGCGTCGATGCTGAGCACGCCATCCGGCCGCGTCTGGCGTGCTTTAGGGCCGCCCGCATATCCGTCATTGCTGATTGTACACACGCGGTCGCATCCGTCACGCGCGTATGGAAACTTATTCCGGCCCGCGCACACTGATTTTTTGCCCGCAGGCCCGCGCTACCCGCGCTAACTAAAAAAGTGACCCGGCCCTAGCGTTCGCATTTTTTTTTTTTTTTTGTCCGTCTCCTTTTCTTCTTTCTCCCCCCATAGTTTCTTTGCTCCCCATCGCATCCTTCCGGTCAATTGCACTACATTTCCACCTTTTTTTTTCTTCTTTTTTTTCTTTTCTTTATTGTCAGCAGCCTTTCGTCGAATCCCTCACTCCATCCCGACCCGTCAGAGATGTCGTACTCGAGTCACCGTGGCATCAACGTTTCGCAGTACATTGCTCACCTCAACTCTCTCGAGCCATCCGATTTCCCGCCCGCCACGTCTTCAAAGCAGCAGCAAGACGATCTGTCGCTTTTCGCAAACACTCAATTTTTTGACTTTGACATGGGCCGGTCTACCGACGCCGGCGTGTCTGTCGACGATCTCTTGTTTGATCACGACAATGATGCTGACAAGCGGCGACGGGCTACCGCAAAGCCTCAGCAGCAACAGCAACAGAAGCAACATCTTCAACCACAACAACAGCAACAACAACAACCACAGCAACAACAGCAACAGCAGCAGCCTTCGCGCCAGCTTCATCAGTCATCTCATCCTTCAAGGCCGCAAGACAACCCTTCGCCGCTGACCTCGGCTGTTCACACTCCCCCTTCCGGCGTCAAGGTTGAGTTCGACTTCCTTAATAACGATTACATGGATTATCAAATGCCCGTCCTGGCTCACGGTCCTCCTCGTCATTCGCACGCGCAACCCCACCACCATCAACCTAATCCGTCCAACCCTGGTCACCAAAACTTGTTCACGCCTCTTCTTGCCGGCAATGCTTCCGCTGCTGCTACCGGTGCTCCAGGTTCTGGTCCTGCCTCCACCGGCCCTCATACTCCTATTGGCTACCCATCAACCCCGGGCGCAACCGGCAGTATTACTACTACTGGTCCTTCTTCCAACGCTGGCACGCCTGCCGCGGTTTCTGGCATCAAGCGGGCGTCTTCAGTTTCAATTGACGTCAGTCAGCTTGCTACTGATGATGCTTCTCGTCTCGCTGCCGAAGAGGACAAGCGCCGACGAAACACGGCTGCATCTGCTCGCTTCCGTATCAAGAAGAAGCAACGTGAGCAACAGATGGAACGCACGGCTAAGGATTTACAAGACAAGGTTCAGTCTCTTGAAGCAAAGATCATGCAGCTCGAGATGGAAAACAAATGGTTGAAGAATTTGGTGGTGGAAAAGAACGAGACTAAAAGTATTTCAGATATTCTCAGTCGAGGCGACAAACAAGATGAACAAATCATCCCTAATGCTCCCGCAATGTCTTCATAGATTTATTTATTCACCTAGAAAAAAACATAAATATTGGTCTTTTTTTTTAATATGGAGTTCATTTTGGTTTGCAGATTTTTTGTTTGAAAAAAAAAAAAAAAAAAAAAAGTTGTGAAAAATTCGTTACTTGATTTTTACAAAACAAATTTTTTTTTCCCGTTTCTCTTTGATTATCGGTCTTTTCAATATACAAATATTAAATCATAAAAAGCATTTTTTTTTTTGAAAGGGTTTTAGATGAAAAATGGAATTCAATTGATTCAACATTTTTGATAAATTGAGAATGAGGGAAATGAACGAGCTTTCCGAGCCCCAATTTTTTTTTAATTATTATTAGTTATTTTTTTTGGTATATCTTGAATGTTTTGTGTTTTGTTTCAATTGGGTTTATTTTTTATTTTTTTTCTTTTATACATGATGTTTTGATCTCACATTTTTTTTTTTTTTTTTTTCAACTGTATGTATATTTTATTATTATTTTTATTATTATTATTAATATAAAGCTTTATCTCTGTTCAGATTTTGATCTTTTGGATTGCAAGATTTACATTATAACACGTAATAGATTGGATGGTTGTACAGGGAACGAATTACTTGATTTGGCAAGCACGATGGCAGATACGATAAGCAACCCCCCCCCGGTGATTGTAACTATACGATATACAAGATGTATATATAGTTTATATGTGAATTATGTGTTTTTTTGTTATATAATTTTAATATGATACAATCTTACCAAACACTGTCAAAAAAAAAAAAAAAAAAAATTTAACTTTAAAGAAAAATAATAAAAATGTGGGAAAATCCCCCATGGTTCAACAAGGTTTGTTCAAGCCGATAAATCATATCCATACCATTTATCTGTTATATTTGATTTTGTTTATGTAACCGTTTTTTCCAATTCCTGACTGTTCAAATCCGCCAACTCGTTAAAAAAATTCTTACTTTCGATCGCGTTACGCCGGCCTTCCAAGTACGTGATGCCTTCGTCATAACTTACCGGCAACACGGACACGCATTTGTTTTCGACAAAATATGTATACGTAAACGATCCGGAATCGACCCGGTTGCCATGTTGAATGTCAGACACGCTGGTGTCGACCCTGACTTGCACGAACGTGCCCTGTGGTGCCTGAGCTTGATGCTGCGTGTACGCGACCACGGCGGTCAGGTACAGCACCGATCCGACCGGCACTGGTGATTTAAACGTGGTTTGATCGAGCGAAATAAAATGCGGATTGCCATGCGTGAACGCTGCCGCGCAACAATATGCAAGTTCAAACGTTTGTCGCAACAAGTACCCGCCAAAGATCATGTAGCTGTGACGGTTTCGGTATTGCGGTTGCATGAGCATGGTCGAATGCACCTGCGAATCTCGCATGAGCACTACATCAGATGGCAAGTCCAAGCCCGAATTCGGATCCTCATATGCCTTTTGTCGAAGCCACATGGAATGAATAATCGATGCCTCGTCCGCGGTCGGCGGTGACGCGTGCAAGCCGCCGGACTTAGCCGCACGTTTTTTGGCCGCGTTGTAAGACTCGGCCCGGTCAAAGATTTGCGTTTCGGTTTCATTTTGCGGCACGAGTCGGTTGATTGGGAACGACCGTTGCGTGATTGGATGCCGGGCCACGAACGTGAAATTTGCGGTTAAAAAAACGCTGTTGTCCTGTACCGTGCGGGCCTTGATCGTGATCTCCATCGATGACTTTCCGGTCCAGGTTACGTTGCCAAACAGTTCAATGTCACTCAATGCGGTAAGACGCTTGAGCAAGCTGATCCTGTCAACTATCCGTAATTTGTCAGTTTATTTAAATTCCATTAAAACAAAAGAATCTAAAACGTAACGTACCTGACGCGGTCACGATCGTGGGGTCGTATGGGGCGCAGTGCTTGTAAGCAATAACCCCTGCCAATGCATCCAAATCTTGAAAGATCTGACCAATCCTGATTGATATCTTAGTTAGTACCTCCAAATAATAAGAATAAGAATAATAATAATAATAAATCCATGCAATGCATCTTGCCTACCTTAACCTTCCGGTTGAGTTCACATAGGTGTCAAGAAGCCATTGATCCTGCTTAAATGGCAAGCTCTTAAGATGATATAAAAAAATAATAATAATAAATTAGTCAAACTTTCTAAAAAAAAACCGGGACCTAACGCACGATTGCAGTAAACGAATCCGACATTGTCCGGTCCTCAATCACGGGTGGCACGTCCGAACTGGTTTTTGAAAACGACGTGATCGAACCAGGCCGGCCTTCCTGTTGAGCTTTTAAAGCTTCCAACCAGGTAACTTGTAACCGCATCGGTGAAGCCGGTGACCGGTTAGCCTGAGGAATGAACCTGGTAACAGGCGAACGAATGAACCTGGTCACGGACGTGGTGTTGAACTTGCGGCGCAGGCCGGCAGTCACGACATGACCGTGAAAACGCATGCTAGAAGTGGTTGTCATTTAAGCAAAATCTGTAATGCTCGCTGCCACGGAGAATGGTGAAGTGGTTTTGTTTGTGGCAATTGCAGATAAATATATATATATATTTGTATTCTACGGTGAGTAATGCCTTTCGTCGCGATTATTCAAATCTGTTTTTGCCTTTCTGCAATTGGCTTAGCGCGGGGGCCCGACCGGCAACCTGCTATCCGAACGGGTTGGTTAACTGTTACCAATTTATATTTACACAATACAATAAATATTATATTTTATTTATTCCAAACATTCGTAGCTCATGTCACAGTAAACAAGGTCGACACCGGATTTCCCTGACTCGTAGTTCACAATGTTGTCCAACCGTTTCGTCAACACCTGTAGGCGTCGTTACTGACGTGACCTTTTTGCATTTGCGGACGGAGTCAGCACGGTCTTGCTGCTGTTCAGATCCCGCAACGAACTGGATTCCGGTACCGGTTTCAAAAACATAAAACAAGTGCGAAGCCGCCGCCAACCGAGCAATCTTGTGGGTCATTCGTGGTTTACGACCGGGCCCCGCAGTCAGGGTTTACACGTTGCTCGACGGTGGTGGAGTTTGCCCGCCCGCACCGGTGCCGGCCTCCGTGATGCCATGACTGGCAGCAGCGGCAAGGTCGATTGGCAGGTTTCACACGGCCCGTTGTGACCACCGGCAACTTCAAGCACTGCAAGCTCTGCTTATAACTGCAACGCACAAACCCTAACCCGAAGCCGTGTTTAGCCCCTGAGCTGAACGCGGGTGCGATGTTTGGCACCTCCAAAGCACCGAACCTGAGCTCATTGCTGCAAAAATGAAAACCATGTTCCGGCTAGCAGAGCCGCTAGAGATTGCTTGCAAAGGCTTGAAGGCAAGTTCAAGCGTAGAATGGCAAATTAACAGCCATTTCGGTGTTGACGATGCCAATCGCAATCACGATACGCCTGTGGTTCTTGTCGGGCCTGATACCAAAGTATAACATAACATTGTGTATTAAAGTATTGATCGATGCACACTGATGTATTAACAGTAATCAAATACCCGATGAGGGGTGGAGCGGGTCTGATTTATAGGTTTGGTTTATTTTTGAATTGGATCGTATTGAAATTTCACCCGACCATCAATCAGTCATTATTGAGAGCTTGGCAGCTGCCATCAAATGCTCACATGTGAGGGAACATATGAATTTATGATATGGGGAGCGAGTTTAAACCCCTGGAAAAGCACAAAGCACTTACAATATTTTTTCTTTTTTTTTTTTTTGGATAGTTCTGGGAATTGGTTAACTTAGTACCTATTCTCGTGGTTCCGTCGCATGATTCAAAGTTTTTTTGTGCGTGATGCAAAAAAAAAATTAAAGCTGAATTGCTTGTTGACAAAGAACATGGCTAACGAATGGGAAATAGTACAGTTTAAGCCATCAGACGTGATGTCCATGTTCAATCAATATGACACGGTGATACCCATAGCAAGATTGCAGGTGCTAACATTTGTGTTTTCTTTTTCCATGACATGTCATGATGAATTTAAACCCGCATCATTGTTTGACCTTGTGGATGGGTCAATCAGAGTATTTATTTACGACAAATTGGCTTTATTACTTCCCATGTTGTTTTGTCCTTGCTTTGCGGGAACGATCGGTGACGGGTTTGGATTGTTACAAAATTCAATTTCGTTGTCGATCCATCGCATTTTGCAACGACGAGCTGACAGGCAGAAAAATGACATTGCGAAACAATTAGCAGCAATTCCAAGCAAGAATGAAATTATGAGCCAGATTTTGATTGTCATGGCAAGAAATTTAAAGATCAGGTTCAGTGCTTTGAAAAGACTTGTTAAGAATCCCATTTTAAAATCTACTTTTTTTTTTTTTTTTTTTAAAAAAAAGCTGAATTTGATCATTAGGAGCATTTCTTATGTTTTGACGTGATCTCAACCATGACACTAATCATTTTGCCGGACGACAGCTGGCATGACCAAATTGATCACAAAGATCATCAACACGATCTGCGATCAGAACTGGGCCATGATTTTTTATTGGCGAGTACCAGCAGCACTGATAACCAAGAGCTATGGCAAATCGGCATGTCATCTCTATCATCATCTCTATCATCATCAGACAGTCACGTTATGTTTAACGATCTCGAATGCGACGATGGCCAGGACAGCAACGGCGCGCTTGTTGATGAGCTTGATGACAGCTTCGAAATGACGTACGACACATCGAGTGAGAATGACTTCCTTTTTTCGAGCCAATCAAATCATTGACCATTCATATAATATAACCCCCTTATATAATGTAATGCAATGCACAAAGAAAAAAAAAAAAAAAAAAAGAATAACCATCAAAAATAAGCGTCCCCATGCTAGCCACCGTGCAATGTTGATGCAAACAGGATGTCATCCCCTGGCTTGACTTTGTAAGTTTCCTGACCTTCCAATTCCCAATCTGCGTCATTTATCAGAACCAGCACTCCTGGCCGACTAATTCAAAATCATTAGCTCAAGAAAAACCTTTTACTTATTATACTTTTTTGGGGGTGTCATGACAGTTGTAAATTGCACTCTTACACTTGAAAATCATCAATCACAAACAAATCTGTTCGCTTATCGGTCATCAGGTTTAAACACAAGTGCTTGACCAGATCAGCAATTGTGCTGCCGTGGCCACCAATGGTCTCGAGCTTGATCTTAATCGACCGAGCATTGCCAAACAATGTTTCCAATCCACCCCTGAATGTGGTCCACATGAATATTAGAGCTTTACTTTCAAGAATAAAAAAAAAATATGGCATTGAATAAAAATAAAAAAAAACCCCGTATAATGCTACATACGAGAATTCAACAGTAATGTCACCCATCTTTGTTGTCCTGTCTATGAGGTTTGTTTGGTCATATATTATTATATCACCAAGGGAGGTTTTAAAGTCTGGGAAGAAAAGAAAATAATCTTTTCGCGCGGTTGGCCCGATTTGATGATATTGATTATTTAGAGGGGGATTTCTATTTTTTTTTCACCCTTTCCAGTCTTCCACGTTTATAAATTAATTAGACATGCTGGTACAGAACTATGCACGAACAACCGGCCCACGACCGCTGGTTTCAGTGGTGTCACGCCGGCTGCTATCAGACTCGGCACGATTAAAGAACTCATCACCACCTCCGCCGCCATCAATAACGTCGTCGTCATCGCAGAAGCGTAATTCGGGCAAAATCCCCCGCAAGGCGTTTGTGGCTGCCACTGCTGCTGTGGCGGCATCAGCTGGCATTTACGTGTCTAATAGTTATTCCAACGACTTGCGAAACTTCGTGACCGGCGCGGCATGGCCGTCGTCATCCTTGATCCGCAACGACGGCAGGCCGGGCGTGGTTTCGCCAGCACCGTCCACGTACGCGGGTCAGCTGGGTGAAGTTCAATTCCCCCGAGCTGCAGGGTTTTCGACCAAAGGACTAAAAACATTAACCGATGATGAAGTGTCGGCAAAACTGCGCGAGCACGAAGAAGCCTACAAGGTCGAACGCGGCAACGGCGTGGTCCGGTTTGACGTGGCCCAATTGGCCAGCAACTCGCAGATCGAGGATGACTACGCGGCCAAGATTGTTAACGTCAATTTTGCCGATGGCGAGTCTGACTGGTATTTTTTTGGAGTTTTCGATGGCCATGGGTGAGTGAGCACAATATATCTATATATATATTTTTGTGGGAGGGGTATTAATGCTAACTCTAATAGGGGTTGGAATACATCAGCAAAACTGCGGGAGCTTTTGGTGCCGTATGTTGCGCGTGAACTGATTGAAGCAGTCAAGCCCGACACCGTCAGCACAGACTACTTTGTCAGCACGTCTGCAAACGGGCGGCTGGTGGACCGGGCGATTGAAATCGGGTTTCAAAAGCTGGACGATGACATTGTCAAGAAGCCAATCAATTTCTTACTGGACAACCCTTACAAGCCGGCATCACCGGAATTGCTGATGCCGGCCATGTCTGGCTCATGTGCGCTGTTGTCGTTGTACGACTCGGCCACGCAGACGCTCCGTGTCGCGTGCACGGGTGATTCACGAGCTGTACTGGGTCATCGTGACTCGGGTGGCAAATGGGTTGCCACGCCGTTGTCATATGACCAATGCGGCCGAAACGTGTCTGAAGTAAAGCGACTAAGGGAAGAACATCCGGACGAAAAGGACACGGTCGTGCGCCGGGGTCGCGTGTTGGGCGGCCTGGAACCGACCCGGGCGTTTGGCGATGCGAGATACAAAGTGCCAACTGACGTGCTGAATCAGGTTGGCGAATTGTTTTTTGGCCGCTCGACTCCTGGCGGCTCACTCAAGTCGCCACCGTATGTGACGGCGCGGCCGGAAGTGATCACGACCAAGGTCAAGCCAGGCGATTTCCTCGTCTTGGCCACGGATGGCATCTGGGACGAACTGTCATGCAAGGAAGTCGTGCAGCTTGTAGTGGAATGGATGCGCAAGGCCGAGATCAACACTGGCCGGCCAGCGGAGGGCATCACGAGTGCGGTGAGGCATAACGGCATAATGTCGCGCGTGTCCGACCTGGCCGACATTGCCGTCCGATCGGACACGGAAGAACTAAACGCGCGGGTTGAAGCCCCGGATGTGACCGACGAGGGCAAGGCCACGTTGCGGAACCTGGTGGCAGGCGTTAAGCATTTCCGCGGCTTGTTTACGATCAAGGATAAGAACGTGGCCACTCACTTGGTGCGCAACGCGTTGGGAGGTGCCGATACGGACGAGACCGCGATGCTGGTCAGTTTGCCACCGCCCATGTCACGCCGATATCGGGACGACATGACTGCTGTGGTTGTGTTTTTTGGCGAGCCCGACGGCGAGGGCAAGCCGACAGGCAAGGTCGTGCAGATTGCAGAGGCCACGGCTGGTGGCAAGGGTCAGAGCCAGTGAAGAGTGTAGTACTTATGGAGGGGAAGAACAGGCAAGAAACAACAAGAACACCAAAAAAAAAAAAAAAAAAAGGTACATATTATGGTAAATAGAATATGCATTGCTAAGAATCATTCAGATGCAACGAATGGGCATGACATAGTATAGAAGACATGCCTTGATACGAGCATCTTAGCTGTTGCAGTTGTAGTTGTAGTATGTATTTGTTGCAGTTGTAGTTGTAGTTGTTTTAAGCCGCTGTTGATGTCGTTAGATGTAGTTTTAAATTGAATACTAGCAACTTGGCACGTATATACTAGTGTCGAGCATCAAACAGTGCAGTGTAAAAACGCAATCACTGTTCCGACGAAGCTGATTCGTGCAACAGATTGCTCTCCTTCACGGGAGATGCAGACGCCGTCGCAGCCGTGGGTGAGGATGACGATGATGATGACGACGAGTGACCATGGGAGTGTGGAATGTTTTCCGGCACCGGATGCTGCGATCCAACCGAGGTCACGCCAGCCGATGCTGCCTTGCCGGCCTTGGACAGCGCGTAGTCGCCGGAGTCGAAATATTTGCGCTCACCGCCGCCAACCTTGCTGAGCTTGTTGGCGGCAAGATCATGCCGCGATGGAAGCCGGCCGTACAGGCGGAAAATGCGTTGCTCGTCGGGCGACAATGTCTGTTTTAAAAAATAAAAAAAAAACAAAAGTGTTAGTGACGATCATGTTCCCGGGGCAATATGCAACTCACGCTGACGTCGACCTTGTTTGCGCGGGCCGGATTGAGGTCCGACATGACTGGGCAAAAAAGAAAAAAGGATTATTACTGGATGAGCGAAGCAAGTGTGCTACCAACGCAAGTGTTATGTGTGTCTGTAGGGAGGGATCAGGCGTACGTGTCGACTTCTGCACAATCATCGTTCCAACCCCGTTTCGTCGTTCCCCGGAGTGGCGGTGCGGCGCCACCAGCACGGTGCGCAGGTCTCAGCACGGGCGTTTAGCACGTGATTGAAGCGGGTGACGGTCAGTGGCCAGCGACTGTCGGGCGACAATTAAAACACTTTTGTCCAGCTTGTCCAGCTTGTCCAGCTCACAAGCAGCATTCGCCAGAAACAACCAAGACCACCAAGCAAAACCCATCCAGCTGGTCGACCGCCTCACGCATACATGCGTAAAAACAGGCCTGCGAGCTTGGCTTTGGCTGTGGCTGCTGCTGCTGCTGCTGCAAATACTCCGCCGCCGCCGCCGTCGCCCGCTCCATCTCCCGTGCTCACAAGCAAACCGTCCACGACGACGACACCGGCGCAGACGTTGCTCGCACCTGCAGCCCTGCAGCTCATTACTCCGCCAGAGGAGTACGTGCCATTGCGCCGGCCACGGTCGGTTTGGTCGAGTACTTCGTCTGCTTCTTACAACAACAACAACAACGAAGCCGACAATGATGATGATAATGACGGGTCGGTGGCTCAAGCAGAATCTTTGCTCAGGCGCAACCAGGTAGTCGTTACTGCAACAGAAGCTTCAGATCACGGCCAGGAAATTTTTCTTGACCCGGAGGCGTTTGCAGACTCGGCAGCGGACTCATCATTAGCTAGCGTGCAACCGCCGGCGTCGCCGTCGTCTTCGTCTTCAACACGGGGCAGGGCCTTGCTGAAAAAGATTGTTCCGTCAAAGCTGCGGTTAAATCTTAAGCGCAGGATGTCTGCACCAATCACTTCATCTTTTGCATCATTTTCACCGCTGACATCGTCTCAACAACAACCACAACAACAAATTGCAGTGCCATCAACGCGCGATAGCTACTTTGATCTTCATACCCCATCTTCCACCAATCTCGAGACTCCAAACCATTCAGTCACGACATCATCCACGCCGAGAAGCTCATCCAGGCACTCGCTTCTGCTACCAGTTTCTGGCATTTTCTCTTCATCAGATTCGTCGTCGCCGTTCTCCGTTACGACCCCGGCATCTGGCACTCAGATGTCAAATTCGGCATCCGGCACCGGTGCCCAGAGTATCAAGTCAGCATCCAGTGTGCTTATTTCATCTGCCGTGCTTTCGGCTTCTGCGGCAATGACCGCCGTCATATCTGGTTCTCCGCCTATTCCACCTTCGCCGCTATCGCCAGAATCGGTCAGAAATCCACCTGACTTGTCAGAGATCCGGACTCCGTTATCGCCCACTCCAATTTCGCAGCATGTGTCTCAATGTCCTTCTCCGCGGCCAACGTCGTCCTTGCCGTCGTCGTCGGCCACGACCCCGTTCGACAGCCATTCGTCCATGCTCATGAATGCATACCCGTCTTCTTCATCTTCCGGCATTCAGCAATTGCATCAGCGTCTGCAACAGCATTTGCAAATACAGGATATCACGGATAACACGATCAGGTCTTCCACTTTTTCTTCCTCTGCGTCATCATCTGCGTCATTACCCGTTATCACGGCCACTACGGGCCATGAGGATCTTAAGACTGAGCTCGTCGTTTTGCAGGAACAAATGCGACTAGAAGATCAAGCGTTTGCCGCCACCGAAGACCGACTGGAGCAATCCGGCTGGACCTCAGACCAGGATTTGCAAGCCATTCGAACAAATCGCATTGCTACGCGCAGGAAATGGGAAATCAAAATTGCCAGGGTACGACAAGAATTGCATATTATATAAATCATAGCATACTAAAACACGTTTTGCATACACAATTTGGGGAGGGGTCATTCAATCATCATATCTATTTTTTGTACATAATCTAGTTTTTTTTAATTTTTTTTTCCATTATCCAAAATGCTATCGCCTTATCTGCACTCTAGGATCAAGCAAGCTTCGATCGGGAATTTCCAATTCCAGTAAACTCCTGATTTCGTACTTGATTGACTCTAACCGTTCCTGTGCTTTGCCCAGCAAGTCCTGATCCACGCCAGACCCCGGTTTCACGTCCACATACGCATGCACGACGTACGTGCCAACAAACTTAGCCGCGTTCACGTCTCGTCCTTGAGCCACCGTCTCGGTAGCTACAACTTCGTTCTTATCAAACGTGGCAATCTCATGCAATTGCAACGGTTCTTGCGGTGCGATCTGCGTCACTCGCACAACCACGATGCCATTATGCACAAACACATGCCCGCGTTCAAGGTAATCATACACGTATACGTACCCTATCGCTCGCAGGTACTGAAACAGTGGGCCAAATTGCAATTGCGAACTATGCAGCGTCTGCACCTGTACCGGCCGCTTGCCCGACTCTGGCAAAGTGGCAACCGTCAAGCACCAGTCTTGTTCTGCGTCATTATCAACCAACATATCTCTATGAGCATCAATTCGAGATGATTCTAATGGCGCGGCCGTCGGTGGACCAGCCGGCGCAGCTATTGCGCCTGCACTGGTGGCTGTTGTAGGCGAAAACACAATGTGGTGTTCTAACAAAGAAATGGGCCGCATGCCGGTCAGGGCCGACAAGGTCGACAAGACCTGGGACAATTTCGCAGGAGAAAACGCAGCGTAAAGTGATAGCTGCTGAACCAACATGTTCCTTCAGTCGACCATTTATTGAACAACTCCCAAAACCCTCGTACGGCAATGTTCAGTTCTTGGAAATCGAGCTTGGATTGATGATGATGGTACATTACCCGGCCCCATGAGCTTGAGGAAAACGCGTTCAACGCGAACCGCGTATTTAAACATCTTGATTTTAATCAACGATCCAAATTTTTTTTTTTTTTATTTTTAATTGTATTAGTTTTACAGTTATATTATTTCACGACTGCTGGGGTATTCAACAGTGTAATGGTTTTGGTATTTATATGAACATACGTGGGTTGCAAGGTTTTGGTTTTATAAAAGGGCAGGAATGAGCTCTGCACCACCGTCAAAGACCGATGAGGCTTTGAAAAAAGTAGTTGCCTTGGTGCAGGAAAGTCACCGTCATGTCGATGATTCAAGTCTACAAGAACGGGCACTGCAAAAAAGTATTCGGTAAGAACTTCTCCCCTTCAGAATATAAATGCTTTGAATTTAAAAAAAAAAAAAGTTGGGTTTCAAAAACTAATGAATGCCGTATCAAATTTAAAGATACCTTTCCGGTCTGCCTTTAAAATCTCACATGTTTTGTCATGATACGAGGCGGATACCTGCTACCGAAGCCTTACAACTATTTGCTTTCCCGCAATCAGAAGAACTGTCATGGCTTAAAAAGACTCTGGCTTCGCATCTCAAGCAATGTTTCCACTGTGTGAAGGCCTACGAAAAGACCAAGCTAGAAATGAAGAAGACAATGCTGGACGACATGGGGTATGCCTAATGAATATTAAACAAAAATTATTGTAAGCCAAGCCATTGCTAATCGTAGCAGCTATGATAGAGATAATGTGGACGAGTTCATGCATGTGCTATATCAATGGGACGTTGACCGGATCGCTGGCGTACTCGAATCCGCAGCAGAGACATGCAGAAACGCCGGCGACAAAAAGATTAATGCTGCTGACATCTCCGACAGCTTTAATGCATTATACGAATGTCTTTATTCGCCAAATTTGTTGACCATGTCAGGCTCGTTGCGGTCTCGATTCAGAGACGTGTTTCTCGGAATCCAGACCGGCGGCAGGTTCTTGCGGTTATCCCAGGAACTCGTGCCGGCCATGATTACGTTCATGTTTGATTCAGACATTGAAATGTACAAATGGGCAGAAAAATCATTACACTTGCTAAAGAAAAATGTGACCGAGGTCGATTTCAATCCATGCGTGAATCGTGCGTATCACGACGATGCAGTGAAACCATACATTGCACTCGGATCAACCAAGATTCCGCCCACGGTGACCAAGTTTTGGAAGGCTGTCCACCGTGTTTTGGCAACATTGTCGAAACAGGTAATCTTGAATTATTGTTGCAATGTTGAGCAGAACATTGTCAAACTGTTTTGGAATGACCTGCAAGCTTATCCTCAATGCATGCCATCAATGCTTCCAGTATTTGCAATCCTTGCCACCACTCTGGGTTCAGAAATTTGGGGCGTGTCTTCTCCATTTTTACCAACATCGTTAACTGACCTTGTTTTGGGTATTAATGGGTTGCAATTTTTCAAGGCAGCGCTCAAAACAAGCTCGAACCCGGTAGACATGCTGTCATGGACCTTGCCATATCTTAGCTCGCTTTCCGGGCCGGACAGGTTAAAATGTAGTTCTTTGGTTGTATCTGAACTTCTTGGTGACAATAATATTGCGCGCAAGGACAATTTATTAATGGGATTTAAGGTCCTAGATGTTGTTCTTGATGTTGATGTAGAATGTGCCACTAGCAGCAATAGCATATTTCACTCGACTAGTTCGGTTAATAAATTAATGCGGCGCGAAGCTCGCAAGGTGTCTGAAAAGTATGCCAAAATAATTGTCGAAAGCACGACATCACAGGATTCAGATATTAGGCAAGAGGCAAGAAAAACTGTTCGCGCATGTGTCGTTGTTGATTGCTTATCAACGGTGGACGAAGGACTTGCCATGTTGGCGGACATCATTGACGCCGTGTCTCGCAAGCAACGGGACATCACAGCGACCGTGTTGCAAGAAGCAGAAGCAGAAGCTGTTGATGCTGAGTCGAACAGCCACGATTCGACCTCGCTGGTCTGCTTTGGTGACGAATTCTGGCGACTTTTAAAAGAACGGGCAATATCGGATGCCGAACTGGGTGCATATTTGGTTTCATGCATTGGCGGTACGAAGCTATACTTGGCTGAAACTCTAGATGAGATCAAGACTGCCAACGATGCTGCATTTGCCTCAGCAGCCAATTCATCGCCGAGTATCACGGCAAAACTGGTGTCCATGAAAATTAGAAAACATCAAAAAACCAGTCAAAAGATTGATCAGGTGCTTAGCACGGTTTCAGACGTGATTCAACAACTCAGTGATCTCAGTCCAAGCATTCTTCGTGAGACCTATCTTACCAATCAAGCCATCATTACATCACTCTTGTCATGTTCACTATCGCCTCATTCTGGTTTGTCTCGCAGTAGTTTAGAAATCATTAAGCAAGCGCACGATGCCACCGGACGTCTGGAAGCGCTTCGCGGCTTGTTATCAGTCAGTCCTGATGTCTTACTAACCGGCTACGTTACCGCGATCACGCAGGCCAGCTCATCTTCGGGCTTGACCGGCATGGGTACGGTGCCGCGCCTGGTCCGCACTACGATGGATCTTGTCGAGCTCATGTTCGATGCCAGGACGGGATACATTGCCAGTCATAACAGCGTAATTCCGGACCCGGAAGTGCGATCGGCCGCGCGATCGTTCTGGAAGGCCATATGGGCGGCAATGACTCATGTGTACAAGCGAACACTGGCCTGGGCGAGAGCTTATCCAAAGGAGGTCATGATTGATTTTATGCGGGACGTGTTGGATCTGAGCACTTCATTATTTGCCAATTCGCAGCTGTTAGAACAGTCGCTGTCCACTTCGTCAGCAGCAGGGACAGTTGCAGACCTGACACTTTCACCGCAAAAGCCGACTGACACTGGCAAGGACTTGTTGCAGACTTTAGCTGACCCGTTACGAGAAATGAGTTCATGGCTGCGGCTTTCGGATCCAGCATTGCTGCAAGTAGCAGTAAAGCTTGTATGTGACATTCTCAAACGGTTTGTTCAAGCCAAGATCATGCTCGGCCAGGACACGTTTCGCAAACTCGAGAAGTTGTCACAACAAACGGCTCATCACTACAGTAATCTTTCTGATTCTCAGTGCTATGACTTGATGATTGCTATCAGCGCCTTTGATAGTTTAAGATTAAGCGAGCTTGATATCGACGATGACGAGCTTTCGATCGTGACCGCCAAACGATTAACTGGTGCGTCTATATCACCTACGATCAAGGCCGAACAGAAAGAGCCTGTTTCTCATAAGCGACAAGACGGGTTAGATAAGTGGGTTCAGAAAGGTGTACCGTCATTGCCGGTAGCTACGGTTGCAAAGAAACCGGACAACAAATACGATCAAGCTGATGTCGACGAAGGATTGTCCGTGGCAGCTGAGATGGCAAAATTGGAGCGAGCAAAAAAACTGCAAGCGGTTACGGCAGCTTACAAGAAAATCATTACTGAAGAAAAGCCATTGTACAAGACAAGTTTGGTTGGTTCGGCAAGGATGGAACTATCAGAGACCCGCAAGTTGCGAGCCCAGGCCGCTGCAGCTGCGGCTGCTAAAAAGCAAGTCGGCGGTGTCATCCATCCGCCTCGGCCACCAGGCTTCAGGATTCGCGATAACACAACTGATATTAATGGTCCACCTGGTCGTTCTAGTTCTGATTCAGCACAAATTTCAGCCGACGAAGATAGCGCAGATGATGATGATGATGATGACGACGAGGAAGACGACGATGATGATGACGCAGAAGGGCTTGGCGGAGGTTTGTTTGCATTAGGAAGGCGGACAAATCAAGTGCCCAAAACGGCAAACGCTGCGTCGCTTGCCCCGACTCCATTGAGGGTATCATCGACCATTGCCGCATTGCGCAAGCGGCCACTTGTGCCGTCATCCATATCTGAAAAGGAACGGGCAGAAAGGAACATGCGAGCTCGGTTGAGGGTTAATTTGGATCCGTTGTACCATCGCATTCTGAAATGGAATTATCATAGCCAGTCTGAGTTGCCGTCAGATGAAATTGGCAGTGATCTTGCAAATTATAAGCCTGTTTCAAACAAGTTTAACTCTGCCGTCGAATACAAGGCCGTGTTTGAACCATTACTGATGCTTGAAGCCGTGCAGAGCATGACCAGGTCCAAGGAAGAAAAATTAAACAAGCCATTTCGGGTGACCATTACTAACCGCGTCGCTTGTGATGACTATATTGATATTTTTGCATCCATTGATAATAGGGTCTTGCAAAATCAAAAGCTGGGTGACGCTGACCTGGCAGTGTTGACTTTTTGTCCTGCAGATCAGGAAGTCCTGCCCGGCGGCATTTTGGCGGGCAAAAACTCGCAGCCACTTTGGCCGGATAAGAAATATCCATCTTGCATTAGCAAGATTCGAGAAATCAAACGGTCGTCGCAACCTGATTTGTCCGACATTGTATTTAGATGCCTGCCTAATATGGAGATGTCCAGGAACTTGTTGCCTAGGGTCGAGTTAAACGGGTTACGAATTATGAGGTAAATTAGATTTTTTTTCTTTTATATATCGTTTTGCTTTATTGCCAGAGCTAACTAATTTTTTTTTTTTTTTTTAAATATTAGCATGACTACTATTGAACGAGAGTACAGTTCGCTACAAGGCCTTCCATACTATGACCTATGTGACTCAATTCTAGAAGCCAAGCCAGCGAAAAATATTCGCTCAGAGACCTCTAAGGTTCGGAAAGCACAAGCGACCTATAAAGTTAATGCACCTCAGGCAGGTGCAATCATTGCTGCAATGGAGTCGCAAGGGTTTACCTTGATTCAGGGGTATGTGGATCTGTTAATTTCAACTTTTTTGTTGTATTAATTTTTTACGATTTTTAGACCTCCCGGAACAGGAAAGACTAAAACGATTTTGGGTATCGTTGGAGCAGCATTGACCATGACCAAGTCTCGTGGAATTCCAATTTCAATGCCAGGCCAAAATCGGTCTTCAATTGCACAGCCTCTGCCTCCTCCGGAGCCTAAGCGAGTACTGGTATGCGCACCTAGTAACGCAGCAGTAGATGAATTAGTATTGCGACTGAAGGGCGGCATCTTGAATTCTTCGGGAGAGGAGTTTGTTCCCAAGATTGTGCGCATGGGACGGAGTGATATTATTAACCCGGCCGTGCGTGACTTGACATTGGAAGAGTTGGTGGATCGAGAAGTGACCAAGTTTCAGGAGGAAGCACAGCGGAGGCAAAGTAGCCAAGTTGATAGGGGCGCGTTGCGAGAACAACTCAACAAGGTGTTGGACGAACGCGCTCAAGTCGAGACCCAGTTGAACATGACCGACAATCAGGCTGAGCGTGAAAATTTGCGAGCCAAGCGTGACATGCTGAACGCCAAAAAAGCTGCACTCGGGCAAAGACTGGACGAAGCTCGCGACAAGCATGCCGTGTCCGTGCGCACAAATGAAATCGAGAGACGAAACATTCAAACCAAGATCTTGACCGGCGCAGATGTGATTTGCGCCACCTTGTCCGGAGCTGGTCATGACTTATTAGCAAACCTATCCATGACTTTTGAGACAGTCATCATTGACGAAGCAGCTCAGTGCGTCGAATTGTCGGCCTTGATTCCGTTAAAGTATGGGTGCACGAGATGCGCCATGGTCGGTGATCCGAACCAGTTGCCGCCGACGGTATTGTCACAGACCGCGTCTCGGTTTCAATACGAGCAGAGCTTGTTTGTTCGCATGCAAACAAACTTCCCGTCGTCGGTGCACTTGCTCAGCATTCAATACCGCATGCATCCTGACATTTCCAAATTTCCCAGCGCGCAGTTTTACGACTCAAGACTAATTGATGGCGACGGCATGGCCGAGCGGACAAAAGCCGAATGGCACGCAGAAAAGGAATTGTTTGGCCCGTACCGATTTTTCGATGTGCAGTCCCGCGAGCAGCAATCCAAAACCACGCATTCTTATTACAACCGAGCCGAAGCTGAATGCGCCGTGCGGTTATACCAAGAACTGTGTGCCCGGTTCCCAGAAATTGACTTTGACGGCCGCGTTGGCATCGTGACGCCGTACAAGCAGCAATTGTTTGAACTAAAGAACACGTTCAGGACAAAGCTCGGGCAGACAGGCATGGCCGGGATCGATTTCAATACGATCGATGGGTTTCAAGGTCAGGAAAAAGAAATCATTATTTTATCCTGTGTCAGGTCCGGCGGCGGCGGGAACGGGTCCGGCGTGGGCTTCTTGGCTGACGTCCGGCGCATGAATGTCGCATTAACCCGTGCCCGGTCATCTTTATGGATTATTGGTAATGTCAACAGTCTGATATCTGATACAATATGGCGCAAGTTGATTACCGACGCTAAAGAACGAGGCATGGTGCACAAACTCAGCCAGAACGGACAATTGTTGATCCTGCCTCAGCAACAGCAGCAGCAGGCTCCACCACGGAAACGGGCCAATGACGGACAAGTGAATAGGGACAATAAAAAGATTCACAAGCCACAAGATGATAGATGAATTTAAAGAAAAAAAAAGTTGTTGAATTAATACTGCATTTGTACATAGTTTTTAAAGAAATTATTAACTTAAATGAGTTAATTAAGCTTTTCAGGGGGGTTGTAATTTACCATCGCGATTTGGGAAATTTATCAAGCTGAGAACGGAAAACGTTGGATCATTTGACATCAGGGTCCAATGTATACTAAAAAGACGTCATTACCTCACTTCCATAAATACAAGGCACACCGGCAATCAGTTATTCACTTATATAGAAATTTTGTTCGACACTCGCTAAAACTGATTCACAAGACCCGAACTAATGGTCCTGTGTCAACCGGGGATGATGCCGATGATCGGCCGTTTAATCTGGCCGATGCCAAACTGATGTACGGCCGAATCAGGTATCAATTTCGAAAGAACAACAAGAAAGCGAACTTGTCCGAGATTGGATTGTATTGGGAACTGGTTAAAGCCCATAATACAGAAAAGATCTTGCGGCAGGCGGCGACCGCGGTCGATCCACAAAGTTCTGTCACAGCCATTCGGCAAATTGCTCGCACGATTCACCTTATCAAGGACAAGTCAAATTATCATGCATTCAAGCCGCAGGTTAAGAAACCATTGAAGCCAGATCGAGAAGAACTTCGGCGCAAGTCAATCATCGGCCGGCATCGCGGCGGCGTCATGTTTTTAAACGAGCACATGACCAAAGAGGAAGCCGATGAAATTGGCTGGCAACGATTCGTTGAACGAGACGAGTTATTAAAAGCCAGAAAAAAATCATATGCAAAAATGCGGGTGCCGATTCCGCGAGTGATCACGATCGCGGCGCAAGCGAAATTTTTTGTGATTCGCAAGCCCTGGGGTGTCGGCCAACGCGAAGCCGAGCGGGCCAGGTCCGAAATCAACAAGCAGCAAAGGTTATTTGATTGGAATAATTTAATTTCCTCGTTTCTTTTTTATTCGCATATTGAGGACATGTTTGAACAAAAAATGAATATTCTGTCATCAGCCAACGAGCCCACGTGGGAAAATTCAATTATGGTCGAACGTAACCGGTTAAACAAAATATTTGAGTCATACCCTAAACAAGGTCACCTACATCTCGAGCAAGCACGGAAAAGAGCAGAAGTACTGCGGCGACAAATGGTTCGGTCTCATCCTCGATTTAATGACATGTTTAAATTTTCAAAGGAATATCTTGAACAAGAAGCCGCTGAGTTGGACTAGGAGCGAGTTGTTCGTAGGCATGCATGTATGTGTAAATATATAAAATAGATAATGTACATTAAACAATATATATCAATAATCCCTGGTATTAACAAGTAAAAAAAAGGGGGGGGAACAATATTGTTACACTTTTAATCGGGCTGCTCCGCCGCTCATGAGCCCGCCTCGTCGCCCAAACGCATTTGCCGCGACCCCGTTTGATTGTGGTTTCCGCAATCCGCCACTCATCAATCCGCCACCCATTAAACCCCTTGGACCTGCACTGCCAGCGTTAAATCCGTTACTGCCGCGGCTGTCTGACCTGCGTCCGGCCCTTCGGCGGCGGCTCACGTATGCCAGACCAATGTCATCATCATCTGTCTCAACGTCAACCGTGCTTATAATCTCTTCCGAACCGAAGTACAAAATCTTGACAACGTTGCCAAACCCTATAACCGTAGATCTATGACCAATCTTGCAAACCGGGCCAATGTGGGCTACCAGCAGGTCCTGCTCGTTTGTGTGATGCCGATGCCGATGTTTCCGCAGTGATGATTCATCGTCCATGCCAATATCCTCTAACCTCGGGTCATCATATCTCCGCCTAGATCGGACCTTGTATGATCCTGTTTTTATCCGCCGGTGCTGCTCTTCTGGTCGCAGTTCATACGTGCCGACCGTTCCATTCATGCTCATGATCCAACCTTCCCACTGATCCTCCACCTTACCATATGCCCCACCACCAACAGTATCCCGCATGCCACCACTACCATGCACACGATGCCGCAAACCACTGATTCTTTCATCTACTAGTCCATCTGCAACATCGATCCCAATCACGGATTTCCTCCTGATGCCCATCACAACGTTAATATCCGTCACTTCCCATCCAGATACGTCTTCAAGCCAGTGCTGCTTATCGACTACTCCTTCAAATCCAACGCATCGTTTCTCTCGAGGATCTCTCTCAACTCGAAGACAAATGTTTTGCCGTGCCCGGTTGCTGTTTGAAAATGAATGCATAATCAACATATCAGTCTCTCGTTCGCAATAAAGAACACACAGTGTTTGAATCGTGGAACAACCACAAAAAGGACAATGCTGAGTATGGTCATGGAAAGCCCTTAACGATCCCCTTCGATATTGCGCAATCGAAAAAACTTTCACGATAGTTCCCGTTTGCACATCTATTAACTCCAACGTTAAGCTTCGCGCACGAAGAATCATTCCCACTTGTGGAAGAGCGATAATTGTGTAAAACTCTGGAGAAGCGAAACCGTCGGGCGATGACGGTGGCTCTGGTGACTCTGTAGCAGCCTGCTCAATTGAAGCAATCAAACTTAGCCTTAAGTCCAACGCATGAGTTACCCAGGTCGACCGAACCAGCATAGTAATCATTATTCGTCCATCTTTTGTAGCGGAAACAATTCGTTTGGGTAGCCTTGGTGTAAAGAGCTTTTCAGTTGAGACAATCGGAACGTCCGAAATTTTATGCTCCGTCACGACATCGGCCGTCTCCGTTCCAATCTGATATAAAATGCCATTTCTGCCAACAACAATCAAGTTCACCCTGGTAACCATGCCGGGAACTTTTTCTGTCAAAAACAACGTGGTCGCCGGTGCAGCTTTGTGCAACCCTGCCAGATCAACCGACCAAACGAAACGAGATGTCGCGATACTCCAACAATGCACGGTTCCATTTCTGGCACAAACTGCCAAAAACTTGCCGTCACTATCCAAAGTGACATTTGTGACGGGCCATGCGTCTGCAGGTAATGGAACTCGAATCGGCTTTTGATATCGACGAGAGTTTGCCTGCCATAAAAAAACTTTATGATCAAGGCCGACTGATGCAATCATTCCATTTGCAGACGTGGCCAATTTTACAATGTCAAGCACATGATTTCCAGACAGTTCTTTTGTCACAATTACCGGAGCCGAACTGAACCTTGGATCAGAGGTATGCTCATCTCTTACATCTCGAAGTAAATGATTAAGAGACAGAGCCGTAGCTGTGGTGACGAGCATAATCACAAAAATAAACAAAAAAGACTGTGACACGGTTGGAAAATATAAACCGCTTGTTTCTAAAATTTCATCTCCCCGTCTTTCTGTTGAATATGAATTTAGTATAAGCTTACTTGGTTCAAAGAGTCTAATCGAAAAGAACCGTTGTGATGGAACCAATGACGACAAAACCTTTTCATCTATTAAATGCTCCTTTATTCGAAACCAATCATGATAAAGCAGAGAATTTACCACTGCTGACTGAATATTTATTGATGTATCAGTCACGTGGCTTAGTGTTGACACAATACCTCTCCACGTAAATTGCTTGCTCAATGAATTAAAATTCATCACGCCAGCGTAATGTACGTGCATGGAAATAAGGAAAATTAAAGTTACTACAGCGCCTGCGGTAGTAGTCGTGGGGACATTTCCTCGTGAAAAAAAACTAGCAATTTTTGGTAATGGGTTCCAGGATGCACCATTTTCTAATAGTACATCCTCGTCATCTTCATCATCTGAACCTGAAACAGGACTAACCAAGCTTGTCTGAATAAGGTCCTCTAGTTCTAATCGTCGCATATCAATAGATAACACAGCAACAAAATATGTCATATGTAGAAAATAGTCTGTGATGATTGAAACAATAGCAAATACGCAAAACTGTCGAATTGGACCCACACAAATAGAAATAGGCAAAAGAAGAAAAAGAACATTGGACCCCACTGTTACGGTTGACAAAAATCCAACTTTGCCAAGAGCAGTCCCCATTCTCACGGTCGCCGGCTGTTCTGGCTTTGTATACGACAAGGCATTCACCAGCCTAAACATATTTTCCGTACTGACCACAATAAATATGAATGGAAAAGCATGTTTTGGAATCAATGCAATGTCTGTTTTTGTCAAGTGAAGTACTGTACATGCGCAAGTCATTGAAAGCGTGATCTAAAACATGTTAGGATGCTAACTAAAGTCCAACAAATTGCGTATTACAAACCTCAACTAAAAATGCAATGAAAAGACCAGACTTTGAGCGTACGGAATGTATGCGTTTTAATGACATGACAACGTAGATAAACAAGGTAACGTATCCGCCTAGAAGTAATAGATTTGCACGGTGAGACATTGGTACAATCCGGTAAAAACTCTCAATATAGCTTCGATTTTGGCTCCTTATTAAAATATCAAAGTTTGACAAATCGCCGCCGCTTGCCGCGTTTAAGTGAAGTTTTTTCAAATTGTGGTCCCAAACGTCACCAGCACTATAATTAGCAGAAATTGCAATATTGGGTCTATAAAGAAGCGATATAATAATAGAATCCGCAGATACGAGCAGTCCATCAACAAATTTTGCACCAAAAAATACTGCTTCAGGTGTAATACTCTGCTTTGACTCCAAATCCAAATTGTTAGACAAAGATGGTTGCAAATGCTGGTTAATTGTTGATAAAATATTGTCGTCTACTTCAAATTTTGCAAAATAATTGTCCCAGTATAACATGGGTGACCACAATACTGTATCTGAAAAAGGTATCCCGTCCAACAAGAGCGTTTGCACGGTCCAAGCCAACTTGAAAAAGTCATAATCAATAGCATTATCGGAAGCACCCTGAATCCAAATTTGCTTCAGTTCTATGTCAGAAGGTATTGGTGTTATATCTGAAGAGAACGTGACTCGGTTCGATCCGCATGATAGCCAGGTTGTGATACTTGATGGTGTGGAAGTCGTCCGTGTTGTTATCCAATGATGAAGAAACGGATACGACAGTGCTAAGGAAAGCGTAGCAGACCAAAGAATAAATGACTGGGGCGACCGAACTACAGTGAGAGCGTATTTCTGAAAAATTCGATATAGTTCATGTGCCTGAGTGAGATCGTTGGCGTAGGTAGTACCACGAAAAAGGGCCAGGACAATGGTCCTCAGCTGTGTCCAAAAATAACATGATTAGAAAAGGCATATCAAACAATACTATCTGCAAAGTAAATACCATGATTATAATGCCAGTTGCATGCAATTATGGTGAATTTGTACGACTCGTCCAGAGTGTAGCAACGATAGAACCGAAAAACAAATCGTGATTACAGAAAAACTCAATGGCACACACGAACAAGTGCCACGAAAAGAAAGATTGTAAACCAATATAAAATAAACGGAACAAATATTTAGAAAAATTGAAGATTAGAGAGGTCCGGTTAAAAATTGGAGAGACGACTACTAATTGAGAGTGCAAGAATATAGTTTAGAGAAAAGGGTAAGGAATTATATTTTAACACGGCATTGAGACGACGGTGCACTGTAAACCCGACCCCAATATTTTGTATATAACTATCTACATTGAATCTACATTTTCTTGTTAATCATCTTACACTCATAATTAAAGATGCAATTGATTTGACAGCAAAATATTTTGCTTTGCGAAAAATTCAGGAAAAATGTTGCAACGCCACGACTAAAAGGTGCTCGGCAGCAGCCGCGGCCTTTCAAAGCACCCAGAATAGTAGGTGCACCACATTTTCAAAGCTTCTACTAATATGGGACATATTTAATTTACGTAAGTTATTTGTCAGTTACTGCAGATATTTGTAGTTACGTAATTACATATATAAATATTGTACACTGTTTTGTTTACCGAATCATGAATGCATCTTGTATTCATTGGGATAAGCCTTGATTTCTGCGATGCGCAATGAGCAGTCAGACTCTTGCCACTTTATATCGAAAAAATAAATAAAATAAAATAACATCAAGACGCGTAACTACACATAGTTTGATGACAAATTAGATACTTGCAGGTGTATAAGTTTTCAAAACATTATTCATTTATTGGTATTGATGATTAAAATATACATGTAACAGTTTTAACATATGCCTCATTTTCCAATGAGTTTCAAATATGCGCCATTGCCAAACAGCTGTTGGTGATTATATTTCACATTGATTGAATTTTTGCTGCCTTTAATTGCAGGATCATGAACATTATCACTGTCTGATTCAGAAAACTCGCTTTCGTATGGCGATGAGGTTAAACATAATTTTGATTTTGCCTTGCCGCGATGTCTACTGTTTGGTTTTTTGCTTAACATTCTGCAATATTTCTGCTCCAATCTCTGCTTATGAAACACGACTCTCCATAATATTTGTTCCCTACTTGGAGTACTGACTTGCTTTTCTCCGCCTGATTTAGTCGTATAGTACTTGGAGCGTAAATGTCTTTTTCTCTTGCGTGCTCTTTTGTTGCCCTTTGTTCCATTCTGCTTGTTGTTCATCGTTTTCATAGGTAAATTCGATATCGTTAGGTCTGCCCTTTTCTGACTTTTAAAGATTAAGGCATTCTGAATGGTATCGTCAATTTTCATTACTTGCACAGGGTATGTATTTTGTGCTTGTTTATCTGATTTTGCTATAGGTTGAATTACCGTGTCCAAACGTTGATCTTGTACTATCATCATTCCAACAGATAAAATATATATGTAGTTTCTTGTATATATATATAGTTATATAATATATATACTGGGCAGAAACCAAGTTAATTGGTTAATTTTCAGACGAAGCGCTTGAAGTTATAACATGGTACAATTTATTATCAGCCCGGTTGTAAAAAAAAATTGTAACGTGTCGGGTGAAAACATTACATTTTGCTTAGTTATTATTATATTGTATAAACATGACATATAATTCTAAAAATTTTTCTTTATATTTACACTATGTACACAAAGCTGAACTATGTAATAATACAAACATTCATAGAAAAGACTTATTCTCTAGATACCGCATCTGCAGCTTTGGAGTTGATGTCCGCTATTTTAGCTTTAAAATCTTTTGCAATCTTTTCAAGTTGATCTTTTATTTTCTTTGTAGTATCTTTAGGATAAGCAGCGTCAACCATCTCCTTAACTTTTTGAAGGGCCTGCTCTCTATTATACTCCACCGAATTTTTTCTTCCACTCTTTGAATAATCACATGCGGCCCGGATTGATTTCAATGTATTATCTCGAGCTTCTTTGCTAGGTGGTGGAATAGCAATCGTAATAGTCTGGTCCACCTTCGGGTCAATCGTCGGATTTAGGGAGCCGTCGAAGTTAACGATAGCATGCTGAATTCCCTTTACATGCTACATTCATAAGTTAATCATGATAAAAAAAACCGTTACCAACACTTACGTCAGGATCATAAATTGACAAGACAATTTGTCTGCCTTTTGTAGTAACATGCGCAATATCACCTAAGGAATACTTTTCTCCTCCTTTAAACAAAACTGGCACCTTATTCAACAAAGTCGTGTCCGCTTTGCCCATACGAAGCTCCTTCACCTTCTCTTCCAATTTTTTAATAACCGCTTCACATTCACGTCTATACTGCGAAGGATCATAAATATCAATAAGTTTGTCTTCTGAATCTAGCTCTTGATCTTCTTTGTTATTCTTTCCCTTCTTTGCTTTTTTAAAAAAAACTGAGCTAGAGCTAAACAATCGAAATGCTTGTACTCTAAAAAAACCGTAAGTCTTTAAACATTCCATGTGAACAAATTAAGGCGTACCCTGCAATGAACGCAATTGGTCTTACTCTTGGAGACAGTACTGAATAGCCTGTCAAAGCTAGTTGTAAATGACCAAAAGAAGGCCTTAACAGTTTCACTGCATTGGCTCTTATAACTCCTTGAAAGCTCATATTATCTCGTGGTAGTTTCGCTCCAACCAGTCGATGGCAATTTTGCTTCAACTCGAAAATTCACTCGCTGCTAAAAGCCACAAGCACTGCCACATTCATCATGTCTCTACCGCCACACGCACCCCTTTAAAGCGCCAAAAACAATTTTTCCTTCAACTTCTGAACAAGACGCGTTTTGAAAGTTGTTGCAGTTAAATTATCGAATACTATTGGGTCCAAGACAGATTTCTAATACCTTCACGGCAGCAGATTGAATTGATAGTATAATCAGAATGAACTTTGGCGGTCAGACACCTACGATTGTTGTCCTAAAGGAGGGAACAGACACATCACAAGGACGAGGTCAGATAATCAGCAACATCAACGCTTGCTTAGCCATTCAAGACACGATTAGGCCGACCCTTGGTCCTTTAGGCTCTGATATTTTGGTATTTTTTTAAAAAAAATGTATTAATATATTATTCATTGGCTAATAATTATTTAGATTGTTGGATCAAGATCCGAAACTACAATCTCTAATGATGGGTAAGTTCTCAAATATGATAATTAAAATAATATTTTTCTAATGGTTTTAGTGCTACAATTTTAAAATTATTAGATGTCGTACACCCTGCTGCCAAAGTTTTGGTTGATATTTCTCGTTCTCAGGATGCTGAAGTAGGTGATGGCACCACTTCGGTCACTATTCTCGCCGGTGAGTTACTGAGGGAAAGCAAAGCTTTCGTTGAGGAAGGTGTATCGACGCATATTATTACCAAAGGTTACCGAAAGGCTGCTCAATTGGCTGTCAATAAGATTAAAGAATTGGCCGTTCATATCGACCGTTCCGATGAAGTGTGAGTAAATTGGGTTTTTAAATATGGATTGCAAGCTAACTAACCTGTATCAGCCGGTTCCGAGAATTATTAGAAAAGTGTGCGGCAACTGCAATGTCTTCAAAACTTATTCATCAGAATTCTGACCTTTTCACGAAGATGGCGGTCGACGCTGTTCTTAGCTTGGACCAGGAAGACCTCGACGAGAAGTTAATCGGTGTCAAGAAAGTGCAAGGCGGCAGTTTGGAAGATTCATTTTTAGTATCTGGTGTTGCATTCAAAAAGACCTTTTCTTATGCTGGTTTTGAGCAGCAGCCAAAGTCTTTCACCAATCCCAAGATTGTAGCCCTTAATGTTGAACTGGAGTTAAAGGCTGAGAAAGATAATGCTGAGGTCAGGGTTGAGCAAGTTTCAGAATATCAGGCTATTGTTGATGCTGAATGGAAAATTATCTACGATAAATTGGAGGCCATTTACAAGACTGGCGCCAAGATAGTCTTGTCAAAACTGCCAATCGGTGACCTTGCAACTCAGTATTTTGCCGATAGAGACATCTTCTGCGCGGGCCGTGTTACGGCTGATGATATGGAAAGAGTTGTTGCTGCGGTTGGCGGTAGCATTCAATCTACCACTTCTGATATAAAGCCAGAGTATCTTGGCACGTGCGAGAAGTTTGAAGAACGACAAATCGGCGGAGAGAGGTTTAACTTGTTTTCTGGCTGCCCCAAGGCGAAGACTTGCACTCTTATCCTTCGCGGTGGTGCTGAGCAGTTTATTGAGGAAGTTGACAGATCGCTCCATGATGCGATAATGATTGTCAAGCGATCAGTTAAGAACAATTCTATTGTGGCTGGTGGTGGTGCTTTGGAGATGGAGATTTCGAAGTATCTCCGCGAATATTCCCGAACGATCGCAGGCAAGCAGCAACTTATTGTTGCTGCTTTTGCAAAAGCATTAGAAGTAATCCCCCGCCAATTATGCGATAACGCCGGTTTTGATGCCACTGATTTGCTTAATCGTCTCCGTATGAAACATGCCAAAGGCGAAATATGGGCGGGCGTGGATTTTGATATTGAGGATATTTCTAATAATTTGGATAAATTTGTGTGGGAGCCTTCTTTAGTGAAAGTGAATGCTATCCAGTCCGCCGCTGAAGCTGCTTGCTTGATTCTGTCCGTTGACGAAACCGTGAAGAACGAGGAGAGCGCACAGCCACAGCAGGGACTTCCACAAGGAGCACCGAGAGGCAGAGGCAGAGGAAGAATGCCAAGGTAGATAAATGTTTATAGCAAAGTTCATAAAAAACCCTGTAACTATATTTAATCAATTTTAAGAAAAAATTTCATCAAAGATACATTATAATACAACTATTAAGATCATGGATTAACCACTATCAATATTTTACCAGACAACAAAATAATTACTCCCTGACAATCACAGAGGCTGCGCCCATACCTGTTCCAACACACATTGACGTAACACCGATTTTTTTATCTGTCCGTTTAAGTTCTGCAAGGAGGGTAGCGATCTGACGAGATCCAGTGGCACCGAGAGGATGACCAAAGGCGATGGCACCACCATTGGGGTTCACTTTGTTCAAATCCAAGCCAATTTTTTTAACCGAATACAGGGCCTGTGAAGCAAAAGCTTCATTAATCTCGTATATATCAACGTCTTCTTTATCAAGACCGGTCCGCTCAAGAACTTTGGGGATCGCCACAGCGGGACCAATTCCCATAATTTCGGGAGGAACGCCGACCACGGTCGCATCCACAAACTTTCCAACAATAGGAAGCCCAAGCTTCTGGGCGACAGATCGCTTAACAAGAAGAACTGCAGCAGCACCGTCACTAACTTGAGATGCGTTACCGGCATGTGTGGTACCAGTGTTGCTAAATGCTGGTTTAATCTTGGCTAAGCTTTCGGCAGTTACGCCAAACCTTATACCATCATCCTTGTCAACAGTGATCTCGATTGTTTCATCAGTTTTTGGATTAACAACTTTAGCTTTTAAGGGAATAATTTCTGATTTGAAGTGTCCTTCCTTCTGAGCCTTCTCGGCCTTCTGATATGAAGCAGCCGCGAACGCGTCTTGTTCAGCACGGGTCAAACCGTACTTGGTCGCGACATTTTCAGAAGTTATGCCCATCGGTATCTTACAATTTGCTGCTACCGGATTTGAATCTAAAAGTTCTGAAAATGTTGCGTTTGGAGATCCGTACTGAGTGGACATGCTCTCAACACCGGCGCCAATACCGATCGTGATCTGGCCAGTGGAGATCGCATTAGCAATGTTAATAACTGAAATAAGCCCAGACGAGCACTGCCTGTTTACGGAGTAAACTGGTGTGGTATATGGAATACCAGCCACTATAGCCGCAGCACGATACTCCGCAGCGCCCGCGCCGGCACTAAGGACGTTACCAACAGCAACGTCTTCAATAAGACTGGGGTCAATCTTTGTCTTTTCCAATAGCCCCTTAAGCACACCAACAAGAAGATCGCAAGGAGCAGTGTCTTTAAAACCGCCTTTGCCACCTTTGGTTATGGCAGTTCTATATGCACCAACAATCACGACGTCATCAGGATGCTTTTCAACAATCTTGGACACTGCCGAAGGTTTCTTACTCGCCAAATGACTAGCAAGCGAGGCAAGACGGTCAGCCATTTTTTGTTTAATCTCTTGATATGTTTAGCTAACAATAAAAGGTAAAGTGGTGGTAAATGATGAAATATCAACTTCCGGGGACCTTGTCCAGATAATATATACTTTACAAAATCCGGGGTTCTCGGGCCGAGGCATTCCTTGTTGGATTGCCAGCAATCACGTGACTCAACATTTGTTCACATGTTGGTCACATTTTTGTGGGGTAGTCGGCAATCATAACATCATCAATCATTATTATTATTATTATTAATTCTAATTTGTGAACATCATTAATCCGTATTATATTTTTCCCACCGCCTCAACCATACCATGCAACATTCTCAACCCGTAGTATTCCGATATTCGGTTATACACCACGAGGGCCCTCCTGATCTCGTCAGCAGGCATTGTTAATTCCCATGCGCCCGAACACGCGCAATGAGCTGACAAATTGCTTCCTCGAATTTGCTTACATTTCGCACATCGCAAGTCTTGCACCTGAAATTTGGTGACCAGGGTTTGAACGTCTGAGATCATGCGCTCCTCTATTTCTAATCTGTCGTACTCGTGCTTGCACGACCTACACGCCCAGTCCAACGCTCGTAATCGCCCTGGCTCATCATTATCTGACGTTTCAAATGTTCTCAGTGTCTCATCTTTGCAAAAATCAAGTAAATACTCAGCACCGCATTGTGAGCAAATCTCCGATATCGTCAGTGACGTGCTTGGGTTCTTGAAAATCCCCGCGTCGCTAAACTCTTTCACCTCAAACAAGCTTAACAGGTCACGTCGCAATACTCTGACCTCAAAATTAGACTCGCGTGCTAACGTTATCACTGCGCAAAGTGATTTGACGAGTTCCAATGACGGGTTGCTATATTTCAAATGAGAGCCTGGAAGTACTGGGAACGCGAATTCGGCTGCTGCTACTTCGTTTGTAGAAACTTCAAGCTGTTTCCGCATAAGCTGCTGAATTCTCTTGCGCAATGGTTTTTGTAGTCCCGAAACAATGCCTTTCCCAAAATAATCATCTTCGCCCCTTTGTACGCGCAGCTGAGTTGGCCTTGGAGTCGATGATGTTTGTGATGTTCGAAATTCAGCCATCTTTGCAGTATGCATATGTTCCATAAACTCTTGCACCCAGGAATGAAACTCTTGTTGCAATACGGGGGGCAGATATGATTTTAGTTGCCATGTCATTTGCAACTCGTATGTTTGAAGCTCATCTTGAACAACTTCAGTGCAAGAAAATCCACCGTAGTTGAAATTGTCCATCCAGAGTAAATAATCCCAATATTTAGAAATTTCAAGATCCAAAAATCCAAATAATGGCTTAGATCTAAGAGCCTTGATTATATACTGCGAGTATGCATATGCGTTTCCAACCACCATTTTGCTAGTCTGCATAACCAACTTATTCTGATCAGCGTATACGATCGAACTTCCAACGCGCCGAAACTCAGCATTAAGCTGAAGAAAAGCCTTGCGAGACAAATTTCGCATATGATATTGCAGTACAGGATCATACAAGAACGAGGACGAGCTAGATACCCAACTGACAAACACGTTAACCATTATGTCTGCGTTCAAGTTTTGTTTCAGTGCGTCTTCCCACCACTTCTTTACCAAATCACGAAGAACAGCTATTGCCGGAGCCGACGAAGCATTTTCTAAAAACGAGATGCTTGCAGTATCAGTGTTTGATCCTGTACCTGTTACAGTGTGGCTATGTGCATCTGCACCTTCCATTTCATTGATTAACGCCGATGTTAAAACTGTGTTAATTGCTAAGTTTTTGACCGCAATTTCCACGCAGACTGCGTTGAAAGACCCAGCATTATTCAAAACTGGCATATCCATATTCTCGGTGGTCAAAAGTGAGTAATCCTTTTCCACTCCGCCGTGGTCCGCATATGGAGTAGGCGACCACCACAACACAACATTTGCATCTCGTAATCGCCGTGCGTACTGAACATCAATCAAGTATCTCGCGTCGTTACCACGGATATTTCCTAGAGGAATACTTGAATATCGTGATAGATTTAAAAGATGTTTGATTCTGCTACCCAGGCCAATGAATTGCAGTGCAATACGTCGCGCTAGTGGCAACTGCCAACCGAGAGATGGCAAGGCTTGATCTGTAACTGAGGAATCAAACCTCAGAATAGGAAGGTCTCGAAGAGTACTGAACTCTCTTTCAAGATATTCTGGCCTTGGAGAGAAAACAGCCACCATAGCTTGATGGTTACTGTCCGAACTAAGCTTATTTAGACGAGCGCTTATTGTTTTCTTAATTTTTTTCAAGTTTGTCGAAACATTCAGAGTAAAATTCACCTTTTCTTTAACTTTGAAAAAATCTTCGGATATTTGGCCACATTCTTTGACTTGTTTGAGCTGCTCCTGATATACTCCATGCATGTTTGGAAATTGCGGCTGCTGCTTAGAAGACGTTTCAAGCACATGCACTTCAGCTTCGTCATCAAAAGTAGACAGTATGGCATAAATCTGCCGATCTCCTAGCACAACATGATATATGAATATAAATTTTAATGATTCTAATCGGGACAGGTAGTCATTTTCAATGTTACTCTTGACTAATTCACCTAGACTAAAGCCTGACTCTAAGCCGCGCCCAAGAGCCCCTTCCTTGGTCATATCAATATTGCATGCGTTGCCCAAGTTAAGAACGACCCTGGTAACAGAATCGACTTGGGACTCATATATCGCACCCACTGAATGGTGATTTAATATACTCAATGGAGATTGCTCTTGTTCTGCATAAAATTCTTCTTTCATTGAAATTTTGTAAAGCATGTTCGAGTTGTTGCCGCTCGGAAGAGTGTGGTTTACCTTTTCAATGATCATATCATTGACCATAATATTAGGCAAATCTGTACTCTTAAAATCAATGAATATGGTTTTAGGAACATTAAGTGCAACTTGATAGATACGGTTTTCGATGGCAATCCAGCATTTTAATTTGCCCGGGGTATCTGATGGTCGCAATTGAATAACATGCCATTGCTTACTGTAAGCCACTTCTGCCTGATTCTGATAAAATCCGTTGATGCCATGCCTGCTACTATGAACTAGGCTATTTCGTCCAAATACCTGCTTTCTGCGTTGCCTGGCTTGTCGTTGAACTTTCCACTTTTGTTTTTGATAATCCAACCAATCGGCATAATTATTCGAAATGTTTGGCATTTCTGCTGGCAGGGTGGCAAACATTTGATCGATACTCTCTGCCAACACGTCTGTTTGCTGATGTTTTCGCTTTGAAATAACTCTTGCCATTTGTGCCTTGGACTTTGCAATTGCAGCCGTACGCGCGGTGGATATTTCAGATCCCACATCTTCGAGATCACCAATTCCGCCGATATTGGTAACGTCTATCATAGGTTTTAACTTGAACGTGTTCATTGAGACTTGCTGTTTTGAATTTTCCATGCGTGCAATTCGCTTGTGCAACCATTCTGGATGTTTTACTCTTGGAACCGGATTTGAAACTTTCTGCAAAGCTGCTGGAATGGTTATAATTTTCTGAATAACGGATGACAATCGTTCTCGATAATAGTCCCAATCAATAATATTTCTAGGATCAAAATCATTTAGCGAACCATCTCTCAACCAACGCCGAAGGAAATGGCTCTTGACCGACTCATCTGCCGAGAAAATTGCAACAGGCACCGCACGTTCAGTCACAGGACTTGAAAATGGCTTCTCGGATATAATGTATTTGCATGCTAACCCTTTATCCTTGACCATCTGTTCTCCTAAAAATTCAGCAAGACGACGGGCGGTTGAAATTGAAGTAGATTTCTGAGTGCCATAGTCTTCCAATGTCCGCGACATACTTCTGTTTTCGCAAATGAGGTCAATCAGTTCATCCTCCGCGAGAGTCGAGCCTTTAGAATCAATAATGTCTAGCCAGCGGTTGGACACGGCAGCAACATGACCATAACATTCCTCCAAAGTAGAACCTTGTAAAAAAACCTTAAAGATCTGAGATTGGAATATTTTGATTAACTTCAGTTCTCCTCTTCTCTTTACTTCAAAACCTTTGAGCTCTGCTAATGACCCATCATCATTAAAGACCGCATAACGCTTTTTCAAATTTTTATCCTCTTCTTTCGACGTGGGAAGAATCATGGCTCGATATGGACCATCAACTTCAAAAAATATACTATTCTCACTCTTTACTTGATATTCGAAATTCTCAGCATCAATCAACGTTTGATATTGATTATTTGTGAATCGATCGTGAACAAGATGATTTAACATAACACATGGATAAGAAATAAACAATTTTTTGCCATCCTTCAATTCAAACTTAAAATCTTCAGGAAAAGCTTCTGGAAGGATACACCAAATACCATCTGTATCGAGTTCCAATGGCCGACCAAGCTTCTCAACTAAAGCACGCGCCATTTGAATGATCGTGGCCCCTGTGAGGCAAGTTACACCAGCCATTTCCATCGAATACCATCTGGACCCTTTCCTCATGACATATCCGTAAAAAGAGTTTAAAATACACTTATGAGCCAGCTGAAGCGAGTCAAACAAAACAATCATTTTTTTCGCTTCTTCTTTTGCAGAAGAGTCTTCCTTATTAACATTTTCCAAATTTCTTTTCCAAAGCTTGTGCTTATTCTTATATTCATAACGGCGGTCGCGAAAATCTCGAACAGTATCAGCATAAAAAGGATTTTCTCGTTGACATATGATTGCTTCCTTTTCTACTGTCTTCGTTTCTTTGATTTTGTGATAAATTTTCCGAGAATAATCAGACAAGCGCTTTTTGACTAATGAATTCTGTTCAGACATTGGCAAGTCCGAGAAAGATCTTGATGGTTGTCCAGGAAACCTGCCAGGAAACGTTTCTGTTGAAAGCGTACGCTTTATCATATTGTATTCATCTTTCTTCGCAGGATAAAACTCCCCACGCCACATCCAAGGTAATCTTCTATCACAAGACTTTCCTGGGCGATTAAAATCACAACTCGCGCAGTCAGCCTCGGAAATCATGGAGTCTGGTTGCAATCGGTTGGTGATCATGATGTTAGGATACATGGATGACACGTCTAAGTGATAAATTTTTGGACAGTCTTTCCTTTTAGGATTTTCTTTGAGTTCTGTCAGCGCTCTAGCAATTTTTTGTTTGACCTACTTGATTAGCAGTTACACAGATTAGAACATGCGAAATACACACCTCGTCGTAATTAACTACATCATCTAAACTCTTTTGGTTTTCGACCTCAATACAAAATTTTAGAGCAGCATCCAGTTCATTCAGCAACTATTAAAATGTTAATTTTCCGGTTTCCCTCCTAGAAGTAAATTATACGTACTTTCTCAACAGTAGCAGGGTCAACTGTAAAGTTTACAGGCAAGTCACTTCGAAATACTCCAGCCTCTAAGCTTTCAACGTGACCGCCAACATAAGTCTCAGATTCAATCAAATGTCCATTGTAAAATCGTTCGTCTGGCTCCTTGTGTTTGTTTGGCAGAACTATTCCTCCAATGTAGGCTTGAACCTGTGAATATTGTTGAATTAATTTTGTTAATCAAAACGCCTGTATGCTCAATAACAGCTTACCATTAACAGCATCTCGCATAAAGTGCCAGTACCTTTCCGAAGAACCTCATCTGGATTCAACGGAATAATATTGCATAGTGAGAAAACGAAAGGATGGACGTATTTCATATACAAGTAATACGTTGCAACAGCATCTGACACTGAATATTCCGAGAGAGTCTGTGGTTTTTCTGCAGCATACCTGTAATCGGTTAAAATGATATTAAAGTTTAAGTTGATCTATTAGCATACCTTGTCATTAGTTCAGGATCTAGTTCAATTGGGTCATAACCCATCTTTGCAGTTGTGACAGCTTTTAAACCTTGACTGCCTTGAGGAAGGTAAGAATCTCGCTTGACCCATCTAAAGCAATCCATATGAGCGCAGTATGCAGATTTGTACTCGTCTTCACTATCCTTCTTAAATCCAATCTCTTGATACATATTTATACCATGAAATGCAGCCCGTCCTTCAACAAATGGCCAATCGAAAAAATCACCATTATATGTGACCATAACTGTTGGCCGAGCCTCTTTCACATGTTCAAAAAATCTTTCAATTAGCGCCTTCTCATTAGCTTCATTAAATATAGTAAAAACTCCTTCGTATTCAGGTTTTGGCGTGTACTCAAAATCGTCAATATCTTGTGACACAATCTCACGATTCGTAATCAAGAATCCCTGCAAGGTTTAGTTGAGTGCAAACTTTAATATTCATGAAATTTACCTGTCCATCGATCATATACGAAATCATCATAATTTGATCAATTAAAACATCTGGGAACTTAAGCGGCAGTTTAGTAGTTTCTATATCGAAAGCAAACACTACTGGATCTGGTCGAGCAAGACGTTCTGGCATTTCAGTTACAGTTATTTTGCCACTATTGGCATCAACTGTATACCATTTTCCAATTCTGATGTCTACTTGGAATTAGCCATTTAGAATATTCAATTGACAAAAATACTAACCCATGTCTATTGACACTCTGACATGATATGGCACATCATATTCGCGGACATCAATAATATAATCAGTGACGTCTACTTCACGAGACCGATTTTTTTGAGACGAGAATTCATTGAATTCTGCGTCAATATCCATTTCAGCACTAAGCAAGAAGCAAGGTTAGTAATTTACTTCCGTTAGATTCACCAAATTACATACGCAAAAGCATCGGCGTAAACATCTAACGCATCAAGCATTTTTCTATTCTTTTCTGCTAGCGGCATTAATTCTCTTCGAACAGATAATAGATTATTCACGTTTGAAAATGATATTTTAACAAACGTTCGTTTGATTCCGACAATATGATTTTGCTAAATAATATAAGAAACATGGTCATTTTTTTAAAATATAGAAACCTTACCATATTGAGGTCTTCCTTTTGAACTTGGGAAGTGTTCTTCACTAAGCCCTCAAATTTTCGTCGAATGAACTCCTCAACATCTGCTTCCATGCCAGCCTAACCTTGTTAAACAAAAGCCAACCGACCAAAAAAAAAAAAAAAAAAAAAATAGGTGTTGCTTACTCTGCATCCTACTAGGAAGTATGGATCAAAATTAACCGTGGCTTTAAAATTCTCGCCATCGTCTCCAAGAAAGTAGAGATTAACGGCCGATATACCTTCGCTTCCTTCACTTTCTTGAATATTGCTCTAAATTGTAAGACACAAATAGTATAATTTTAGCGGCTATACATACGCTGTGCATATTGATTAGCCAGCCTATTTTAGATGGTCCGGCTTCAAACCGGTCAAACCCCATGGCTAAATCAATTTGTTCTTCCAATTTCTTGGATTCAAAACTTTCGCTCCTTGAAGTCGCTCCATCATGTAATTCAGCGCTAGAAAATGTCTGAAAACTGTTATCGCCTAAACGCTTGTTGTTGGTGTTGTTGCGGTTATTGAAGCGTGATCTATCGCTGCCTCCTCGGTTACTGTTAGATCTGTATTTTGTATTTGACCGACTGTCATTAAATTTTCCAGCACTCATGGCAAATACAGAGCTTAATGGAGAGGCTGTATAATCTGCAGCTTGAAAAGTCAACACGAACGAAATTTTGTTAAGTTTCAAACAGCAACAAAGGGGACACTTTTTTGTGCACGCTCGACGCGTCGATTGACGCGACCGGTCATAAACTTTAAGTACTAAAAATGTGAGGTTTTTGTACTGTAAGTTAAATCTGTTTCCCAATGTGGAAATGCACGACCTCACATGTCTGATTGACAAAGCACTTGTTCTGTTTTGTACTGCCAGTGCTTTGCTGTTATATATTTTTTGAGACATCTGCTCATTGGAAGCCTCGGACATGCGATGAAAATAAATCTATGCCGTATCTATTTCACATAGTAATTGATCTACTTCCCCGGTCACATTTAAACGATAAGTGGATTTCTGACGTATTCAATTGTCAAGACATATTCATACCAGATCGGAGTCCACTTTCTAAAGCTAGCTCAAAGAGTAAAGCCCCTTCCCAAAACGAAGTCAGTGAAGATATTCGACAGCAGTTTTTGGAACTTGACTGGAGGTTTGGCGATATTGAAGTTGTCAACATTGATCTCGAAACTGATTGTGATGGTGAATGTTTGGGACGTCCAAAGCAAGAAATGAGAAGTTCAAATTTAAGCCGCCCAGCGGTTGCTCCGTCACCTCGTGGCAAGTTTCTGGGGTCTGGTGTTGTTCATCTTTATAGAGATGGTGAAGAAGAAGCTACAGATGTTATAACACAAAGACATGCAGATGAGGCAAAGTCCGAGATTGGTAGTAATGTTTTATGCATTTTAGCTGTACCAGGGTATATGACAGCATCAGATCTTTTAGGATTTGTTGGCAAAGATTGCCGCGAGAGTGTATCACATTTGCGAATGCTTAGGAGTACTGTGCCAAATCGATACATGGTGTTGATGAAATTTAGAGATAAATCGAAGGCGGATAGCTTCTACAAAAGTTATAACTGCAAAGCATTCAATTCTATGGAGCCAGAGACGTGTAATATAGCGTATATCAGCTCGATACGGTTTCATAAATCTACATTTCCGGAATATCCTTATCTACTGGACGATGAATTTACGCCATTGTCTGAACAACCAAATTTCAAGAACCGCAATAGAGCATCTTCAATTCATAAGCCATCTACTGTATTGTCTAAGCCAACGCCTCCGCCAACCCGGTCGTTAAAGGAGCTGCCTACGTGTCCAGTTTGCTTAGAACGCATGGACTCTAGTGCGACTGGCCTTCTTACAATTATCTGCCAACATACGTTTCATTGCCAATGCTTGAGTAAATGGGGCGATAATAGCTGCCCGGTCTGCAGATATTCACAAAGAAAGGATCATCAGTCTTCACTTTCCCAATCGGATCAATGTAGTTCTTGCGGGGCAGTTGAGAACTTATGGATTTGCCTAATTTGTGGAAATGTAGGTTGCGGAAGGTACGATGAAGCCCACGCATTTCAGCACTACGCAGAGTCAAATCATATTTATGCTATGGATGTTGAATCTCAAAGAGTATGGGACTATGCTAGTGATATTTATGTGCACCGTTTAATACAGAACGAGGCAGATGGAAAGTTGGTGGAACTTCCATCAGCTGGTCCCTCTGGTGAAAACTCAGGTTCGGTAGCAAGAGACGAACAGGGAAGCGATTATGTGCCACGAGAAAAGTTAGACAACATTGGTATGGAGTACACTTATTTATTGACATCGCAACTTGAGTCACAAAGAATGTATTACGAAGATAAAATAGCTGAAGCGGCAGACAAGGCATCTGCTGCACTATCAAAAGCAGAGGTTGCAGATAGAGAAACAAAGGAGTTGAGTGTTAAATTTCAAACATTGTTGAGTGAGAATGAAGAACTAAGGTCGGTTTTGCCTAACTTGGAGAAGGATTACGAAAAATCAAAACGCAAGGCGGAGGCATTGCAAGCAGTATCTAAAAAATTGGAAAAAGAATGGAAGGAGGAGAAATCTATGAATGAAAGTATGCTCAAGAAGTTTGAATTTTTGGCATCAGAAAAGGTACAGAGAGAAAAAGAAATACTAGAATTACAAGAACAATTGAGGTAAGGTTTCTAAATGCGATTTGGCTGCTGTGGTTATTAATTTTGGATTAGAGATGTTATGTTTTATCTTGAGGCGCAACAGAAGTTCAACGGGATGGAGGAAGATGCGCGGCAAGGCACAGTTAGTGTTGTGAATAAGCCGAAAAAGGACAAAGGCCGTGGCAAGAGATAATTGCTACCGTAACATTGGCCTTCCATCATAATGGCCAGGATTGAACATTAACTCGCCAAGATTCAATGTCGTGGTCTATTTTGTATAAGCAGTAATAAAGTTGCGTGTTGGCATTACTTTGTCTGTGCTCGAGTTGATGAGACCTAACAGTGAACGATTCTAGTCGGGTTTTTTGATCAAGATATTTGACACTGAATCGATGTATTTTGCAAATAAAATCCCATGAGAACCTTGGTAGGCAAGTTGCCATAGAGTGTCACCTTTAATCGCTCGTGCCCCCCCCCCCTTCCCCCCGGGTTGTGCTGCGTCCATTTAAGGTTAGTCGTTTTCGCGGATGGCTGTCTGCTTGCGATTCGCAATCGTGGGTCGTCAACACGACGGTTCTGCTTCATCACTTTGGCGTAGGAATAAATACAAGACCACTCGTCCATAGGTGGCTTATATCACCACCGTCCTGTTACAAAAGAAAGGTTTCTCTTATTATGAACTGTCCTACTAGAGATCCGGAGCCCTTTGGAAATCCCGCATTCAATCAAAACCCTCCGGTTTACGACAACGAATTGACGACTAATCGGACCTCCAATAGTTTTGAAGACCGCGAAATCAGAATGAATCCAGATATTGACTTTTTATCGGCAGATAATATATCAGCTGTTGAATCTAGTCCTCCAAGCTCGTCGGTTGACATTGACGAGGTGCCTACCAGCGGCGCTTCAAGACGCCATGGAGTTGGAAGAAATTCCGGCTCATCGTGGCGTGCTCGGCAAGGATCAAAAAATGGTGTTTTGGAATACGAGCTTTCTGATTTCAGCAAGGGACCTGTAGGGTCAGTGACTACTAGGGAGCGATATGTTTCTAGCATTCGTAATCCTACTTCCTTTTCAGATTCTTATTCCGCAGGAGGATACCCTAATCGTTCAGGCCAGAGCCAACGAAGAATTTTTAGTACTGTTATAGACGTTTTAAAAAAATATTCTCGCTTTATTGGTCCAGGTATGAGAAATAAATTTGTTATTTAACTTCGTTGTACTAAATTTTCAGGATTTATGATTTCCGTGGCTTATATTGATCCCGGTAACTATTCTACTGATGTTGCAGCCGGTGCACAGTTTCGTTTCAGGCTCCTGTTTGTGGTTTTACTTTCAAACATATTTGCCATTTTTCTTCAGTCATTGTGTGCAAAATTAGGCAGCGTGACTGGTCTAGACCTTGCTCAAAATTGTCGTGAACATTTCCCTCGCTGGCTTTGCATTATTCTATATGTTCTCGCCGAAGTTGCCATTGTTGCTACGGACCTTGCCGAAGTAATTGGTACTGCTATCTCATTAAATATTTTGTTTCACATACCTCTTGTTGCCGGCGTGGCAATCACCATTGTTGATGTCCTTATTGTGCTCTTCGCTTATCGCCCAAATGGGTCTCTAAAAGGTGTTCGCTGGTTTGAGTATGCGGTAGCGACACTTGTCCTTGCAGTCGTTATATGCTTTTGTGTTGAGCTTGGTAGTATAAGTGGAACATCTGCGGGTGAAGTACTACGTGGATATCTGCCCTCAAAATATGTGGTTGAATCCGAAGGTCTCTACCTTTCATGCGGCATTCTTGGAGCTACGGTTATGCCTCATAGTCTCTATCTTGGTTCGGGCCTTGTTCAGCCTCGTCTCCGTGAGTATGACGAAAAGGCTGGTAACTTCGCAGTCGATCCCAATGATTCTTTAGATGATCTAAAGTATCGGCCATCCTTAGCTGCCATTCGTCATGCTCTGACGTTTTCCATTGTTGAACTAGCTATCTCTCTGTTTACATTTGCGTTATTTGTTAATTCTGCTATCTTGGTTGTTGCTGGTGCAACTCTATCAGACACACCAGGAGCTGCCGACGCAGATCTTTTTTCCATTCATGACATGTTGTCTGAACAGCTTTCTCCGGTGGCAGGTACTGTGTTTGCTCTGGCACTCTTATTTTCTGGTCAATCTGCGGGTATTGTTTGTACCTTGGCTGGACAGATGGTTTCTGAAGGCTTTCTCCATTGGACCATGCGTCCTTGGCTCCGTCGTCTTATTACTCGTGGAGTTGCTATTTTGCCTTGTATTGTCGTTGCTGGTTGTGTTGGTCGTTCAGGATTGTCAGAAGTTTTGAATTTATCTCAAGTCATTCTGTCAATTCTTCTACCATTCGTTTCTGCTCCTTTAATATACTTCACTTGTCGCAAGAAGTTTATGATGGTGCCACTCTTAGTTACACCTGAAACAGCTTTTCCAGATAATACCGAAGTTGATGACGACCGCGTTTCATTCGAACTAGGAAGAAGAGATATGGAATATGTGGATTTAAGTAATAATATCGTGGTTACTGTTACCGGTGTGTTAATTTGGCTATTTATATCAGGACTTAATGTGTAAGTTGAACCTGGCTTTTGTTTATTTCTAGCTCGTACTAATATTTGCATTGCAGATATCTTATCGTTCTATTGGGAATGGGTAAGACGTAAAAAGAATCCGGAATATATTTATTGCTACACGTCGCAAATTGAGCGATTGTTTGTTGGCTAAAAAAAAAAGCATCTGAATGGTTTACGTTATGCGGTCAATGGAGTTTTTAATATAAGTTACTTGGTTTTATTGAACTTTCAATGAGTTTCAGATTGATATGCGTATTTTGCAATTTTTTTTTTCCAATTAATTTATGATTAAAGTACCATAATATAGAACAGGCTTATATCTGTATAATCCTCTTTTACAGTACAGTAATTTCAACTTTTCGTCGGTATTAATTTATGATGTCAAATATTTAATCTGTGTCAAGTCGGCGCCGCCTGCTCTCCCGTTCCTTTGGCACGTCGTCGCCTTCGTCTGTATTTTCCGACAATTGCAGTCTAACTGCTTCCTCGACCAAATTCCTAATGCCCTCTTCTGGATTTTCTGATTTTAAAAGTTCTTCGATGCGTTTGCGACGCTCAGCTATAACCGGGTCAAGATCGTTCTCGCCCAGTTCAGCCACTGGCTCGTAAGTGTATCGGACTTCTGTACCTTTTTTTGCTGCCACGTCATTGAGTTCGTCTTGTAATTTAGAAATATCATCTGTTGAAACCTGTGATTCTAATGTCTTCAGGTATTCAACGACCTCTTCTAGCTGTTCACCATCTTCCTCAATTTCTTTTTCAAATTTCTCGAGCGCTGTGAAACCTTCTACGTTTCGAACCCTCCAGTCAGCTTTTAATTCCTCAACCAAAACCTTCGCCGTAGCAGCTGTTTCAACCACAAATAATGGAGTTTCACCGTCTTCGTCTGTGAGATTAATCTCGCCACCGTTACTCACTAGATATCGCAGCAAGTCGACGTGGGAGTATGAAGCCGCAGCATGCAATGGAGTGTAGCCACTGGCATCGCGATCATTCGGAGTATGTTTGCCTGATGATATGTACGACTCCACCACTGCTCGATTGTTATCTGATGCAGCTGTCCAAATATTTGGCGTTGCCATTTTATTTTGAGCTCCGTGGGTTCCGTCCTAGTACTGACTATTTATCTTTAACAAGTCCATTAGTAAATTGACTTATTTTGTTTTGAATTGCAGATGAAAGTTTTTGAGCCGCACGACTTTGATGCGAAATTTTCGATAATTCCAAAAAAATAAAATAATTAAATTGTATGCGTTCACAATATTGATAATTGACGTTTAAAGAAAAATGCCAAAATACATAGTACTTTTGGCACAGGCACATGAGACGTTTAGAAAACCCGAACTAGAGGCTTTGGCCGAGCTAGAAGGGTTAAAAGTAGACCTGTCTGGTCATGATGAGAAGGTTTGCTGAAAAAAAGTTCTTAATACGGTTGGCCTTTCTAATCAGTGATTGATGCAGAAACCTGTTCTCGTGGTTGATCTGGAAAACGAGGAGCAGGCTCGGTTGTTAATTAAAAGATCTATTTTGGCTAGGGGCATATATGAGCTATGGGGGTTTGGCCAAACGTGGGATGAGCTTCATGAGCATGTCAGAAAATTCCCTGCCTCGAAATCTGCGCGTGCGTATTTTTTATAAACATTCTCATCAGAACATGGTGATTTCTAATTAAAATAGCATATAAAAATGTTTCATTTAAATTCGACATTATAAGTTTTCAAAAATCAAGGAGCACATCAGAACAACGAGATATTATGGAGTCATTTGGATATATGGATCTGACAGGACCAATTCGAATGAAGAAACCTGATGAGACTTTTGCTGTGATTGAATTATACAACAATCCACATGTTCAACTAAAGAGCGACAGAGAGCTCGAAGCTGTGTATTTAGGTAGATTTATTGCAAATAGTCAGAGAGACATTATTGATAAATACGATCTCAAGAAACGGAAATATATCGGAACAACTTCATTTGATGCTGAACTTGCCTTGATTTCATCCAACATTGGTCTTGCAGCTCCCGGAAAAATAATATACGATCCTTTTGCCGGTACCGGCAGTTTTTTGGTAGCGGCATCCCACTTTGGAGCGTTGGCTATAGGTTCTGATATTGATGGTCGCCAGATCAGGGGGAAAAAGAAACATAGTATAACTACCAACTATAAACAATACGGTCTTACAGATTTTTTTTTGGATGTATTTGTTGGCGATTTTACACATAACCCAATACGGCCAAAGTTCAAGTTAGATGCAATCATATGTGATCCACCATACGGTGTCAGAGAAGGACTAAAGGTTTTAGGATCAAAGAACCCTGAGAGGTATGCCGATAAGCTGCCGACAAAGCTTGAGAATGGTGATCTCTCTCACTTGTAAGTGCAAATTGCTAAATTGAATGACGGTTATAGCTAACGATGCAAGACGACCGGACTATATCCCACCAAAAAAACCCTATCATTTTGATGCTTTGCTAGATGATCTTTTAGATTTTGCATCTGTACATTTAATTGACAACGGACGACTATGTTGTTGGATGCCTACGGCTAATGAAGATTATGGAGAGAGAATGATCCCGCAGCATCCAGAACTGGAGCTTATCTCTACTTGTGTACAAGAATTCAATAAATGTATGTTGACGTATATACTTCATACATAGCGTCTTGCATTTCTAACTTATGTTTAGGGTCGAGAGTTCTCCTCGTGTATGTCAGGCGACCACGAACAACTGATGGTGCAAATTTAGCATTTAAAGACCGGCGCATCTATCGGGAACAATTCAGGGATAAATACTTTAGGGGATTTCATTTGACATCTAAAGATGATTCCTAGCAGGCGACTCCATGCAGGGTGCCGTTAAATTGTACATAGTATAAAAGCTGCATTATCTGTGGCTTGAAACCCTGTTATGTAAAATAAATATGAGTATGTGGGCTGACTGGCTCAATTTTTCAAGGTTTTGAAAAACATAAAATTTCAATATCTCTCTCGATTGAAGGCCTAAATCAAGAATCGGCTTCCATTTGATTCTTTTACTGAATGAGTTTAGAAGTTATTACAAAGTAATAGAACCTGGGCAAGGGTCCCACGTCACCGGGTTGGCAGTTTGAGTTCTCATTTCGGGAAAGTACCGGGCGCGGTCAATTAATCGATCACGATTGCGATTTGGCCGTTCAGAGCTGAACCACTATAAGCTGGTTTATTCAAATTTTATTACAATGATAATACGAAAGCCGTTTGCAGCGGGTGAGTGGTGGTTTTTTTTTTGTGTGAGACTAGTGTTTTGGATCGATGTTATTGATTTCTGCATTTTAAAAAATAAAAATTAGCCTTGATATTACTCTTGTTTGGAACTGCGTACCTTGGATTCGCTCCGTTGCAGCTTCCAAATGATAAACTATTACATTTCGTGGTATTTTTCATAATAACTGTTAGTATATTTGTTTTGCTCAAATTTGTCTTGTCAGTTCTTCTGTTAACGGTGTGCGTTCAGACGGTGTTTTACTGGGTAGTAGATACAACCAGGCGAAGGCTTATTAATGCAACCGTCGTGGTTTGTATTCTTTTTGGCGGAATCGGATCTGAATTTGTTCAATCGTTTGTTCCGGTAAAGTATCTACCATGTAGTCATGTTGCATGGTGTTGCTAATATGCATCAAGAGTCGAATATTTGACGTCTATGACATAATTGTATGTATTAAATCGGATACCTGAAATGGCTTTCAATCTGACTGTTGGAAAAAAAAGGCGAACATTGCGGGCAGTACGGCTGCGTTGTTAATTTCAACTTGGTATCACAAGAGTAAGTTGTAACTCAACCGGGGTTTTAATCATTGTTGCTTATAACCGTGTACCTTAGGATTGCTTGATCGTAAACGAGCAACAAAATATTTTGCGCTTCACTCTCAGGAAACTGATCTCGAAGCCGCTGAAAGTTCTGAGTTGTCAAATTTAGACCCTACACCACTCGCGAATGAACCAGAACCTGCTCATCCGGTATCATAGTAATGTTAAAAATTTAAATTGCACTGTTTTGGACAATATATGCTAATGATAATAATGATTAAACGAGATGAAAAAAAAAAAAAGAAAGAAAAAACAAAGTTAAATAAACACTAAAAAAATTGTATGAAAACAAATGACTATGTACTGCCATATTGAAAATCACTCGATCATCACATCTTTTATAATATCGAAGGCCACTTTGCTCACAAAACCCAAGTTCTTGACATCAACCGAGTGAAGATTATTCTGCAACCGTCGTCTTGAATCGCTTACGCTATTACCAATGGCGGAAATCCCCTTTACGTTCTTGGGCCACCATTCATTAATATCTTGACCATTGCGAGTTTTGATAAGGTTGATGTAATCAAGAAATATCTGACCACCAACATTCCATTTGGAAATTCCACTAATGTCCTCGAATCGGGATAAGCGTACCAAGAGCTCATCCAAAGTTTCGGAAATAGTAGCTTCTGGACCGACTGATCTCATGATAACATTATGTGCCTCGTTCCAATCTTGAGCTTCCAAAAGAAAATCAACTTCCCAAATAGACTCATGTTTCTCGCGAGAGTACAATGCCTAACCAAAAAAAAAAAAAAAAAAAAAAGGTTAGATACCAAAGTAAACAATCAGCTTTTAAAATATACAAACCTTAGCACGCAAGATAATCTTTTTTGGTACATGCAAATCATTCAACAAAAACAACTCAATATCGTGGTTGAGATCAGGCACATGACGATTGATGATATCAATCACAATGGCCTCACACGCTTTATCGTCCGTCATATTTAGTAAAACAAACACTGCTTTCTCCCAATACCCAGCGCCTTCCAATTGCGATGCAAAGTCAATGCATAGCTTATCACCAGTTACTATATTTTGTTCGGTATCTTCACGTATAAGTTTAGATCTAAACAAAACTCCAAATAGCTGCCATGACACCCCAAACGAAAGTGAGTTACTCGTAATATTTGATGGCAGTATCGCTGCTTCAATCGGATAGTTTACGTCTGCGTAGAGTCGTAAAAGCTCAAACAAGATATCCTTATTATTGGTATTCTTCAAGGCTGGAAACGCAACTTCATCAAATTGTTGATATGCTTGCTCATATAAATGAACAGCATCCGCGATAGAGTCTTCGACAAACGTTTCATACCAAAGTCTCAAACCAAAAGCGCGTTTCCAGTCAAGACCTCTAGAAACACAAAAGTTGGACACGTGGTCCTCGGCAAAAGAACTTTTGGATCCGGTCGACAAATTCGTATTTCCAGATAATAATTCGTACACCTTTCTTACTGAGACTGGAATTTCAGACATTACTTGCTTTTCAGACCAGTCGCTAAGCTGTTTCTTAACATCTTGCCGGAAGTCATTATCGCCATCAATAAGAGGAATCAGCGTGGCAAGATGAAGACTGTTATTAGTTACAGCTTGTAAACACGCCTGCTCAATCTGATGACCAGAAAGTAAAACAAAAACAGATTCTTCTGGTGAGGCGGACAACAAATCCGTAGAAACTGAGTCCTCAACAAGTTTCTCAAAAAACGTGCTCAAATTCTGTTTGCGGACCTGTTGAGCAATCAAGCCTTCGTCAGCCTGCCGATTAAACAATTTCTGACCAAGCTCAAGATCATCAAATAAAATATTCGCAAGCTTCCAAATATTTATTATCGCCGAATCTGTTGTGGAGACGCTAGAATAAAATTTTAAAACTGAATCCGCTGTCAAATTCGAGGAAAAAAAGATAGGCAGTCCATTATCTCTTACTGAAAAAGATGACTTCGCGAGATAAAAATCCAAAAATTCAAGCTCCGACAAAGTCACAGATATAAACTCTGATAAAGATCGAACTTTCAGATTTTTGTCCACAACGGTATAAAGCTTGCCATCAAAAGAAAATTTTGGTGAAACACCTGCTCTTGGCGCTACAGTAGCATTCCTGCCATCTTCATTACCGGTAAACTATACGAACAAAATCATAAATAGATTAATATTACTTGAAAAATATTGACATGACTTTAACTTACAAATCTGTCACCTCCAAATAGTTCCGCGTCCAAATCAGCAAAAGTGAACTTGTATTCATCTAACTTCTTGGACTTGCTCACATCCAGCTCCTTATTTTTTAGCTCTTGATCAATGCGAGACCACAAGCTTGAAGGATTTTTTGTAAATTCAGCTTGTTCAATCCAATCATTTCCAATGGGAACGCCAAGTTCCGATGGTTCTAAATCATAATCAAGCTGATCAACAGTAACCAATTCCTGAGTTGTGTCATATTTTTCAAGAACCACATCTTCATCAACGTCAGAAACTTCGATCTCGCGGTGTTCCTCTTTATCCGAAACAATTTCCTCCTCATCATAAGTTCCTGTAACATTAGAATTAATAGAATTAATGTTCAGTTTGCTAGAATCTTGTCCAGAAAACCCTTTGAACTTATGAAGAAGAGGCGTATCCTCCGGACGAAACCCATTTTGATCCCATGCACCAGGAAATTTTGACTGAGGATTTACAGAGTTATATAGATCGTTACTCGAAATTTCTCGCACGGGATAAGGTGACGGCTTTACAACGGACATTGGCTCAGAATAATCAACAACTTCCGTCTTAACCTTAACCGGTTCAGAGCTGCTATCATACTCATCTTCTTCGTTTAACAAGCCCCAAATACTAAAGTGCTTGACCTTGAATACCCATGTGCCAGAATCTACAATGTAAGTAACAAATTCTGTATCTTTCATACGCTGCAGACGCTCAATATGGCGTGGCACAGAGGGATGATCAGGATCAACGATAGATCGTCTTGTCTCCTTGTCAAACGGATAGCACTTCTCCAGAGTAATAGTGGCTGGAACGTTAAGACCCTTTCCTTGTACTGGCTTAACAGAATCATCTGGGTAAACAGTACATGTTTTAGACCCAAAAATGACAATTTGACCAGGAACTTCACTGGGTGATGCAAAAGTCGATAAGTCGACTAGCTCGTTAAATGAAACTTCTCCATAGCCTTTTCTGCCCACCTTTAAATTCGAAACCGATTCAAGCTCCTTCAATGACATATTGCTCAGTGCTGTCAAACTAGGGGAAGTCCAATATCCTCCACCATCTACCTTACCCGCGCCAGTAGATGAATTCAGAGACTGAGACACTGATGGGATTATAGGCACTGGCTTACTCTCTAATGTACTAACTTTTTTCGGAGCTTCAACTGATGGCTGATTGACTTTGTCTGGTTTATCTGATTGAGGAGCCAAGACCCCATCCAGCTGATTGTTGACACTAGATGAGACGGTAGGCTTAAACAACGATTCTCGATCATTAAGTTCCTTCATATCTGGGAACGTAACCTTCTTTTCTAGTTCTTTAGGAGTATCGCGTATTTTGCCGATTTCACTTCCACCAGATAGAAGGTCTGCCTCGGTCACCTTTCTATCAATCACTAACTTTCGAATATCATTTCGTGGACTAAATGCTTCAGATGACAGAATTGCTTTATCTGCCAATCCATCAAATAACATACTGCGGCTAGAGCTAATCGTTTGAGAAGCACCATTCCCAGAGACGCCAAACGAATTAGAAGTATGCTGGGCAGAAGTCCTTAATCGAGGACTACTAGGCGGGCGAGGAGACAACTTATAATTAGGAATAAGTGCAGGTTTCTTCTTCTGTGCAGAACTAGAAATAGGCGTTGCGATTGGACCAGGCGTTGCCGAGATTGCTTGTCCCTGAATATTGAACAACGGATTAGAGCCAAACGGACTCTGATCAATCGAAGCTTGTAATTGGTTTTGCTGGTTACCCAAAATACTACCTTGATTATTCCCAAATAATGAGTTTCCTGGTTGTTGATTGTTCGCACCAAAGAGTGAAGACCCACTCGGAGCTCCAAAATTGGTTGTGTTATTGTTGCCTAACAAAGAAGCTCCCGTGTTAGTCTGTTGCTGGTTATTTCCAAAGAGACTGGTTTGTGGTTTGGCGCCAAAGAGACCGCCCGTAACATTATTATTCTGAGCTGTACTAGTATTTCCAAACAACCCCGTATTGGCTGTATTAGCCGTATTGTTCGTGGTTCCAAAAAGGGAAGTACCTTGTTGAGTTGCAGGTGCAGCACCGCCGCCAAACAAACCACCGGTCGAAGGCTGCGTAGTATTTGATTGTCCAAAACCACCAAATGATAAAGGCTTGGCCTGCTGTTGTTGCTGCTGAGGTTGCTGAGGGTTATTATTGGCTTGACCAAATAAAGACGTAGTATTGGCTGTTTGGTTTGTTGTTCCGAATCCAGTTCCAAATGCAGGCTTACTCTGCGCCGCAGTTGAACCAAATCCGCCAAACCCTGGAGCCTGAGTCGTCGAAGCATTATTGTTGGTGCCGAACCCAAATGCTTGAGTGGATGTATTGTTGGTTTGTCCAAAGGGAGAAGTAGAGTTTGCATTAGTAGAACCAAAAAGCCCACCTCCTGTTGCAGTGTTACTCTGGCCAAATGGAGACGTGGTAGTGTTTGTCTGTCCAAACGTAGGAGTCGCAGCGTTATTAGGAGTAGTGGCATTAGTATTACCTCCCCAATTAAAGCCACCCGAAGTAGAAGCTGCCCCACCAAACGGAGATTTTGCTTGGTTGGTCTGACCAAATGCATTACTAGAGCTGCCAAATGCATTGGTTGTGTTTGATTGTTCAAATGGTGTAGCTGTGGAACCCGAACCAAAACCACCGGTGGCAGTGTTGCTGTTGGCACTTGTGTTGCCAAATAAACCGGTCCCTGCAGTATTCGTCGAACCAAATAAACCACCAGTTGCTGGCTTCTGACCAAAAAGGCCACCAGTACTATTGTTGGTGTTAGTGTTGGTGTTAGAACCAAATGCGTTGCTGCCTCCAAACGCAGAAGGTTGACTGTTCGTGTTGCCTCCAAACAGTCCAGTACTAGCAGTGTTTGTATTGTTCGTCTGTCCAAATGCGCTAGGTTGCCCAAATGTTCCAGAACCAAATCCCGTGGATTTGCCAAATGCGCCAGTTCCAGTCGAGTTTCCATACCTTCTACCCTGTGCATAGTCCTGTTCGCGCAGCTCCTCAAAAGAATATTGCTGGTATGCTGGCATGCATGTTATACTCTGAAATACATTGGTAGTGTTGCTCGATGCTTCTTTTTCACGCAAGGGATCAAACGGAGTTGTTGTCCCTCGATTTGTATTTGCCACTGCTGCACCTCCAAATGCAGATCCAAAGCCTGCTTGTCCAGTGGAAGATGTAGAATTGAAACCACCAAACCCTGCTGCAGGTTTATTTGCAGTGGATGAGCCAAACAAGCCACCGCCTGTAGTGTTTTGACCAAACGGACTTGTCGAGGTAGCATTTGCAGTATTTGTAGTGGACGAACCAAACCCTCCTCCTCCTCCAAAAGGAGAAGTAGAATTCTGAGCCGTACTGGTTTGAGTATTGCCAAACAATCCGCCACCACCAGTGCTAGTACCACCAAAACCAGTAGATGATGAACCAAATGACGGACGCGATGCATTGCCAAACCCGCCTAAAATAAAATTAGACTAAAATAAAACTTTCAACAAGTCATTTATACGTACTAAATCCAGAAGATTGGTTACTATTTTGGCCAAATATTCCAGTACCAGACGCAGTATTGTTTGTACCAAATCCACTTTGTGGTTGACCGAATGCTAAATCGGTCGTGTTAGCAATTAATTCATAGCAGTAGCGGAAAAAAAAGCCATACCAGAAGTATTCGTGTTTGTATTGGTTGATCCAAAAGCAGGAGTAGAATTGTTGTTATTCGCACCGAATAATGATCCAGTTTGATTGGAATTATTAGTGTTATTGGAGCCAAAGCCACCAAACGCAGATCCAGTACCACTTGATTGGCCAAACATATTTAATATTCAGAAATCAAAAGTGAATACTTAATGGAAATACAAATGAAAGCCTAGGCTATTTCAAAAAATTTTGTAACTTAATGAAAGCAGAAATAAATAAGACAAATTATGTATGGTCTCGATTGTTTGAAGGATTTTGTTTACCGTGAGCGCAGAACTGAGTGCCCAGCACTTTTCTGCATATTTGAACAAACGCGATATATTTATGCACTCTGTAAGGAACGCGTCGACGCGCTCAGCATGCCCCCCCAAAACACTTCTCTATATATTTACGTCAATTATAGTATCGTGAGTTTACGTGCTTGTAATCAAGATATATGAAGGATGTACTCTTCTTCAGCTGCTCTGGGTCATCAGGTTGGAAGTAAATTTTCGGGACGAAGGCGTAATCTGTCGCCCATTCCACCAAACCGAGCAACTACAACAGCCAGGCCTAGGAAAGAGCTAACAGAGGAACAAAAGCATGAGATAGACGAAGCTGTAAGTATCATTTTGTATATGATTGTTTTGATGTGTTAATCGAAATAGTTTAGGTTATTCGACATGGATAATGATGGCAAGATTGATTACCATGAATTGAAGGTAGTATCACTTCGAGCTCATTGTGTTTGAGGTTTGATTTTAAACGTGAATTATTTAAATTAGGTTTCTATGAGAGCACTGGGGTTTGAATCAAAGAAATCAGAGGTTTTAGAAATACTCAGAGAAAACGAAAGATCGAATCCAGGATATATTACATACGATGCCTTTCTTCGAGTCAGTATGTAGTCTCTTAATTTTGAGAAAAGAAAATCATACATGATTACTCATAGTATTTAGTGACCGAAAAAGTTTTGGATCGAGATCCTCTTGAAGAGATCAAACGTGCTTTTACTCTTTTTGACGAAGATCAAACCGGCAAGATAAGGTACATATGACATCGATTTCTTTGCTTGATGCATGCTAATAACCTTTATGTTACTAATAAATATTAGTCTTCGAAATTTGCGAAAGATTGCAAAAGAGCTCAATGAAAATCTTGAAGAAGATGAGCTACAAGCGATGATCGACGAATTTGATCTTGATGGAGACGGGGAGATAAATCTAGATGAATTCATCGCCATTTGTAACGATCATTAACTATGGAATTGGAGCATCAAAGAAGATGAATTAAAAAATGTATATTGTATTCAGATTATTTATTTTTATTTGTAAAGTATGATTAGTTACGTTTGGGACGGTGTTTGTATCATTAGATTTATTTTAATTAAGTAGTTACTGATCAGAGCAAACCTTGCTCATTATAGTTCCCCATAATTAGCTGGCGGATTATGTCTATATAAAGTCCAACATCAAACCTCCTCTATTGTGAAAAAAATCTAAAAAAAAAATATCTCTGTAAAAAGCATAAAATATATCCCCAAAATGAAAAAAATAAAATGAAACCCCAACGCAAAATTTTCTATCTGCCAATAAACCGAACCCAAAAAAAAATGCTTACTGAGCAGGTTCTTCCAAGACTGTCTTAAAGTAAAATGGCTGGAAAGCAACACCATCACCAATGAAATGCTTAGACATAGCTTCGACCCAATGGAGACGAAGAGAGTGCAACATAGCAGAGGTACCTTCCATAATAACAAGGACTGCAATGGTCAACAAAAACCATGCTCCAAAAAGAACAAAAGACATAATAACACCAAGTCCACCTTCCATCTTAAACGCACGCTCAAAAGTCATATTCCATAAAACAGACGAAAGCTGAGCATGAGCAAGAGACAGAGCCCACAGACGAAGGTACGAAGCAGTATGAGAAACACAATTCAAGCAAAATTCAATAGTATGAATAACTTGATGAATCATAACATCACCAAATTCAAATTCATGCTCCTCATGCATCTCCTGAACACCAACAGCACCACTCTCGTCGGCATCAAGCGAAAGGCGAGTAACTTCCTGCTGAGAAAGATTCTCATATCCAGCCTTCTTTGCACGATTGTTTTCCCATCGCAGGTAAAGAGGCTTAAGCAAAAGAAGCCATGGCACACATGCAACAGCAAGAAGTACAAGAGCGACTTGAAGAGTTGGTTGTCCGTCGAAAAGAAGCTCCTCAACATTACCAGGCGACAAAAACATGTTGATGAGCGTATTAAGCAATCCTGGAGCAGGCTTTCCAATTGCGTACCAGTCCACGCACCACTTAAAAACGATGATAAAAGACAAGTATCCAAAAATAGAAACCAAAAACAAAAATCCAGGGACAAAGTTACCCCAAATATCAATCTTGGACTTGTAAAATCGGTAGTTAACCAAAGAGAAGAAAAGGGAGTACAGCATGTGCACAAATCCCATGACAATAGACAATTTCATCTTATAAGAGTTGTTAAAAATGAGACTGTTGTCAGCTCCGTGCCAAGTAGGATCAATACCAAAAGGATAAACACCAGTGGAGTTGGCCGCAATAAGATCACCTTCATTCCAAGTGTAAGGCCATTCCCATCCCGGAGTAAAAATAGTCATAGACTTCGAGAAGATGTCATTATAGATCACACCAGTGTACATGGAAAAGGCACCCATAAGCAAAATAATGTATCTTCCGGTAAATGCCATGTCAAAGATCTCATCGCGATTGACCTGAAGAAGACGCTTCTCATACAGAACCATAGTAAGACCGGCCAAAAACATAATAGCACCATGTCCAAGGTCACCAAACATAATAGCAAACATGAAAGGGAAGGTAATAATAGCAGGCAAACCAGGGTTAACCTCCCGGTACTGAGACACACCATAAGCGTCAATGATGTTCTGGAAAGACTCGGTAAACTTATTGGTTCGGTAAAAAGTTGGAGGAGTTTTGGTCGTTTGAAGCTCATTCAAGATCGAAGGCACTTGAAGACCAGCCCTCTCAGTAACATCTGCAAGAGTCTCCTTAATGATTGGCAATTCATCAGTAGAGCACCAGCCCTCAGCAATCAAAGACTTGCGGCTTTGATCGTAATTGAACAAATTAAGCGCAGCATATATAGCTTTCTCTTTCTTGACAACAACCATCCATGATGCAATATTCTCAGCAATGGATTGAAGCTCAGAGTATAGGGTAGACTGAGTGGTATTCACAACCTCGTCGACATCATTAATGGAGTTGTTTACCTCGCGGATTTGATCACGACGAAGATTGGCATCCTCATCAACAGAGTACAAATCGGCATCAAGAGATTCGGCAATTTTGCGAATCTTGTTAAGAATGCCGGCACCATGAGCAAAAACAACGAAAACGTTCTTCTCAACGGCTTCATTGGTCTTGGGATCCTTAATATTTTCCTCGATTTCAGTAGAATTGAGGAAAAGATTGCCCCTAAGTGAACGCCACAAAATACGCTCGAATGTTCCTAACTTCTCACGTGGGATAACACCAGCAACAAAGCCAATGTTCATGACAGAAAATGCGGTGCCATTGCTAGTATCGCCCTGCTCAACATCATTATTAAGTAATGGAGCATCGTCATTGTCCAATGACGCGCGAAGTTCCTCCGGAACGTTATGTGCCTAATATATGTTATTATGAAACCAGATGAAAAAAGTATTCATGGTACAAACCCTATCAAAAAATGCACCTGCTTCAACTAACACATGACGAAGTTCAAAAAGCTCGACTTGCTTTTTCAACAGACGCTCGCTGGATTCAAGCAACTGGTTAACACGCTCTTCAAGGTCATCCGTGCGAAGAGAAAGCTGGTCAATCTCAGTAGCGTGAGGAGCGGCAGTAACATTAGCGTATCCAGGGATGGATTTCACTTTAATGCCTACTTTCTCAATTTGAGCACTGAAGAAACGAAGTTGACGCTCAACATTGTCGAGACGTCTAATTTCCTTAACGAACGTGCGTTGGAAAGAGTTAACATCTGCGTTCAACTAAAGCACAGTTAGAAAATTCAGCCGCTTGACATTAGGTATGATATGCAATGAAATAATAAACATACATCACGAAATTGAACCGAGCCAAGTTCTCCTAGGGCAGCCACGACCTCACGACCAACTTCAGTCGCAATGTACAACTGCACCAGAGACATATCCGCAGAGCCTGTTTGGTGTTAAAAACAATTGTCATACTCAAAAAGTTTGAATTCACTTACGGAAAAATGCCTGTTTCACCATCTTTGCTAATAAATGAGGATGAAAGACTGAAAATTAAAAGGCCTCCGATGTAGGAGAAGTGTGTTGAGTGGCAAGGAGGATATAAACAGGGAACGCAGCAAACTCGCCCTTGCGTGCGCTCGCCATTCATTGGCCAATTTTTTGGCGTGCTGATAAGACCCGAGCTGCGGTACATTGCAGCACGGCACGTTGTTTGCAGCATGCCGCCTTGGTTACCCTGCGTGTGATACAACACCCTTACTTACTGACTTTGTTTGTTTATTTACTTTTTATGAATTTATCAACTGGATCTGCAGCCTTATTTCTTGAATCACATATTTTTTGTCCATCATTGTTTTTATATTCGATAGGTATGTCTACAGGCAGTTTGGATAATACCGAGTCTACGCAAGACAGGTTAGGTGTTTTTGAAAATTGCTCATTTTTAAACAATCTGGAGCAACCGTTCGTCGCCCCCGACGCGTTAACAAGAGCAAAGAAGAAGGTTCAAATCAATAGCAAGCCCCAATTGGGCCAGTTTCAATCTACACCATCTTCAAAAGTTTTGACTGATAGGACAAATCGTGTGAATAATGCGTCTCATGAATTTACTCCTATGTTACAGAGTGCTGTAAAGAGAAACGCCCAACGAGCAGCTCGCAATGTGCCGCCAGCTCCCAATTTTGAATCCGCCAGGGAGAATCCTAGTTCTCCTAGTCTTCCTAATATAACTGAGTATGACGTTTCTGCTAGCATGGAGGATGTGACGCGTGCTACGTTTCCGTCACCTGGAATTCAAAGCAACTCCTCTACACCACTACCTCAACGCGGAAGTAATGACAATGGATTAACACTTCGCCAACAGGAACAGGTATGATATTGTGGATTTATAATTGAAAAATATTTGTAACAGTCACAGGCGGTTGAGGAAATTCAGAAAGAGAACTTTGCGCTTAAGCTGCGAATATATTTCTTATCTCAACAGGTCAATAAGAACACTCCCGAGGCATATAAAGTCGCTATGGAAGAGGTATAGTACCAAAAAACCTGTTGTATGAGTTATCTAACTTTAAGTAAGCAGAATGCTGAGATGAAAGTTGAACAGACAACCACGCGAAGGGAATTGCACTTACTAAAGAAAAAACTTAAGGAGTCGGAAGCTTTTGTAGCAAAAGAAACTGCAGAGCTTGAACAACGTCTTCTGAAGTCCAATTCGCTCACAACTGAGGACAAGAATCGACTTGAGGAATTGGCGCAAGAAAATCAAGTTACAAATAATGCGCTGGAGAATGCAAATTCACAAATCAAAATTCTTCTTAAGCAAATGGATGATTACAAGGCACAAAATGAAGAATCAGACAAGGATCAGTCTGAAGTGGATGCCCTTAAAATCTTGATTGAGCAGTTAGAGGAAGAGTTAGACCAGCTAAAAGAAACTAATGGAAAGCTCAACGAAGAGCTAAATAGTAAAGAACAGAAATTGAATGTGAGTCAATTTATTGATGTTTTTTTTTTTTTTGCAATAGCTAATAGCTATAGGAGGCTAACTCTGCCATACGGGAATCGGATACTGAAATAGCTCAACTCCGGGAAACGTTAGAGTATTTGGAGGAGGAGAATGACGAGGTATTTTTAAATCATAAAAGAATAATATGAATATTAACTTTGTTTATAGGAAGATAAGAAAAAGCAGCAATCTGAAATGGAGACTTTGCGCAAAGAATTACAAGCAGCTCGTAAAGAAACTGCTATTGCTAATAACAAGGCTGAAGACGCAGCTAAAAACTTTAATGAACTTATCAGCAGTATTAAGGACCAGTCGCAGTCGCCTGACCGGAAGTCCAAAGAAGAATTATCTGCGTTGCGGCAAAAAAATAAATCCTTGGAGCTTGAATTGGAAAAAGCAAATAAGGTGGCCAGTAGTACAGATGAGGTAATTTCTTATGGTTTTTTTATGCAAAATAAGGCCACTAATACAATATATTAGGTTTTAAGATTAAATAAGGAGTTAGAAAGGGCTGATATTGAAATCGAAGGCATGAGATTAACAATAAATCAGCTCAAGCTAAACGATTTTGACAACGTAAGTTTCTTTTAAACTATTGAGAACAAATTTTGGCTTATAAACTTTTAGGACAATGATGAGAAAATTGTGGAGCTTAAGCGGCAAGTTGAAGATGAAGCTAAGCTTAAGCAGGTTGCTCAACAGAAAGCAGAGAGTTTTTCAGAAAAGAATTTGGAACTAAGCAAAGTCATTAAGGAGCTCAAGCAGTCAATCAACCAAATTAAAAACGAGAACCAACTATTACATGATTACGCAGATAGAAATGGCACCCACAATGCTGGTTTGCTGGATGACTTAAGAAAGCAGCATCATCAACTTAAAATACAACTCACAGTTTCTGAGAATGCTGTTGAAATGGCAAGAGAGAATGCTTTAATTGAGGAGAGAAAATTGCAATCAATCATTCGCCGCTTAACAGAGGACCGAGACAGTTTGAACAGGCATTTCAATGATTTAAAGGCAGAGATGAAGAATAAGATTGTAAATTATGAACAGCAACTACGATCGCATAATTCAGATAAGTCATGGAGAGATAGACAGGCCACATCTTTACAAGAAAGGCAAGATCAAGTTAGTCGATTAAATGAAGATCTGAAGCAGTTAGACAGTCAAAGACGAGCTGAACTTAATGGTCTTGTAATGCAAATTAAGTATCTAAGGGCTAAGAATGAACGTGAACGAAAATTCCGGTTAAACTCTATATTCATAAACCAATTCTTTCTAATGCAGATCAGTTCTTTTGAGACATGGTAAGAAACAAAAAATCTAATAATATCCTAAAGCTGACGTCAAAAAAAACTATAGTAATAAAGCAAACCTTTTTATGTTACAAGATATGGGTATCTACCCAGAACGTGAATATCGCGAGAAGCGGCCAAATTTAAAAAGTGTCGGTCTAATGGTGATCGCAATAATAAGGATGCGAAATTTGAGAAGTGACTGGGCAGTACAGCAAGAGATAAAAATGGATCTAGCACGATCGCTTAGATCATTAAAACTTGAAAAGGCGGAAATTAGATTACTATAGTTTACATACTTTTTAATTAGGCGTATTATTTGGGTTGTTTAAATTTTTTGTTAAATTCTGTGCAATAGGAACATTTAATGTATTTTATTCTTCTTTGGACGTAACTGTAGATTCAAATATTTGTTGAAGGTTGAACCTTTTTAACTTTTCAAAGTCTTCCACCACGCTAATGCCAACAATGTTCTAGATTTTATTAGCTATAATTTATTGCGCAGCTATTAGCAACAAAAAAAACTTACCTTAAAACATTCAACCAAGATTAGGCGATCATAGTTTGTCAGATCTACCTTATGAGGACGTCCAACTGCCTCGGCGATGGTTCTGATAAGATAATCCCTGTCAAACGTTGTGTGATTTCTTGTGGTTGGACGAATAGCAAACTACTGAACGTCAATATTATTCAAAGACAGTTGCAAGATGATTGGATAGCATACCTTGAGTGGTTCTTGACCTTCCTGGTGGAAATGAGGCTCAAGAACTTTGCTCACGAGCTTTTTGAATTCTTCTTCATTAGCAGAAGCAGTGAAAGTGACTGGAGAAAGTCGTAAAGTATGCCTTGTGTTTTTGATACCGGAATTCATGGCATCTTCGCACACTTTGTGGACAATGTGAACAGGGTCGATTGGCTTCTTGGTTCTGATAAAGAGAACTGTTAACTACATGTTAGCTCGTACGCAATGCAATCTTATAAAATAAGCCTACCGCATTCGCAATCTATATTTATTGGTTTAAATAATTTTCTCTCTTTCTTTTTCTTTATGCTATCAAGTTCCTTCGCAATTGATGCCTCAATATCGACATCTTCTTCATCCTCCGGGTCAGACTCGCTGTCAGCATCGAATTTCGATAAATCATACTCTGATTCAGCAACCTAGTGGATTTAGTCTATTGTGTTTATCGAGTAAGCCCAACTTGGCGCATACCTCATTAAATATTTCCATAATCTCCGATCGACATTTTCGCTCGAATCTTCGATTGCAAGTAACAAAAATTCCTGAGACTCCTGGATGTATTGTAGAAGATTCCGTCTTCCAGTACTAATCACTGTTAAAATTTTTGTTTTTATTTAATCTGATCTGTAAAATAATACCTTAATCTTTTTTTGTCTGTCTTTCGATCTCTTGGAATCACCGCCGTCGTTTTTTCTTTTGGTTTGTGCTCCCATGGTATCACGTATTCGTCCCTTTTTTTAGGACTATGTACCTAGTGATACTTGCGATTTTCTGTCTAAATTAAACTTGTCCTTATCGTTACTTGGTTGTTTTAGTAACAAATATATTTTTTGACTGCTACCGGCGGCATTGTGCAAGTCGCCCGGTAACCTTCCCCTGAAAATTTATTTTATGTAGTAGGGAATTTAATCTTACAAAATGCAAATTTGTACATAAATAATCCGGAGAATCTAAATTTTACCAGGGTTTGAGATTAAACACACGCACAGTTATTTTATTGTTTTGACAGGTATATGATTACGCAGATTGTATTTCATATAACATATACCTGACTGGCCTTTTTTTTCTTTAAATTTATGCCATCATATAAGATTACCATCACTCCTATAGTACATTTCGTCCAACGATCTACACAAAGAGGATTCTCAAATAAAGCGTATCGTCAAATGACCTCAACTAGTATTGGGACTGATGCAGCTACAGCAGAATTAAACAAGAGAGCATTGCTGTCGGTTTTGAAAGTGACACAGGACGTTGCAAAACTGACATCTTATGATTTAGATTATCTTGAGACGATCAGGCCTGAAATAAAAAATGATATTCAAAAATTATGGGATAGATTGTTGGATACAAGCAACGCACTACTAAAGAGTGCAGATGTCAAAGATAGTGAGGGCTTGCCTCTTAAATTGGCCAATGCAAGTGATCTTACGCAGAAATGGTCACAGATTGGAGAAATAAATGACCAACTTTTTGAAAAGGCAGATACCAATCTTGATATTTTTGTTGGCGTTCGAAAACCTATTCCTGAGGCTTCTTCAGGACCGTCCAACAGAGCACTTAAAAAGAAGTCATATTTCAGCTCATTAAAAAGTGCTTTAAATATTCCCAAACCTCAGCTTCTTTTTAAAACCAAGCCGGATAATTTTGCGACTGGTCCTTTTAAACCATTACTCACTCAGAAACCGAATGCATTAATTTCTCTTGAAGAGTCGCTTAAACTGGAATATCCAGAAGGCAACATTACTCCACAGTAAGCTTAATAACGATTTGGTTTCCTTTATACTAAAAATTATTTACTAACTTTGTAAAGTTATCGCCAACCATATGAGGCTGAAATCTTAACTTCGAAATATCCTAAAGCGATAGTGAAATCGATAAAGGTTATTCAGCCACTACCTCTTACCACGACTAAACCTCTGTGGATCAACAACGTGGAACAATTGAATGACATGGTATCTGAACTTGAAGAACAAACCGAAATTGCAGTGGATTTGGAACATCATGACATGAGATCGTACGTTGGGTTTGTGTCTTTGATGCAGATTAGTACGAGATCGAAAGATTACTTGATTGACACGCTAAAACTGAGGGAAGAGTTAGAAGTATTGAACAAAGTCTTTACGAATCGCAAAATTGTCAAAGTATTTCACGGAGCAACGTCCGATATTGTCTGGTTACAGCGCGACTTTGGATTGTACATAGTATCATTGTTTGATACGTTCCATGCAGCTTCGGTTTTGAACTTAGAGGGTAAGTCATTATCTTTCTTGTTGGATAGGTATTGCTCTTTCAAGGCTGCGAAGGAGTATCAATTAGCCGACTGGAGAACTCGACCACTTACAAAAGCTATGGAAGATTATGCTCGCAGTGACACTCATTTTCTGTTAAATATTTATGATCAGATGAGAATAGAACTTTTAGAAGGCCAAAGCAAGGAAAAGATTGAGTCCGTTCTTCAGAGCTCTCGTGCAATAGCTGCGAGTCGTTACGAAAGGGAGGAGTATGATGAGGAAAGTGGTAAAGGGCGAACAGGTTGGAAATCTATCATGACCAAGTTTTCAGTTCAGCCAAAGGATAGAGATTTAGTAATTGCCTTGAACAAATGGCGAGATGTGACAGCGCGAAGACTGGATGAAGGCGTGCAGTATTTAATGAGTAATTATGCAATATTTATGCTGGCTAGAGCGAGACCTAGAGATGCTCATGGAGTTGCCAGAGCGCTCGGGAAGCATCAATCAGAGATTCTCATGGAAAATGCCGACCAAATAATTCAAGTTATAACTGATGTACTGCAGAATAACAAGCCACTTCCCAATCGTGCATCGTTTACAAGAGAAGTACCAGAGTCAACAACGTTGTCATTGAAGAATGATGATGAGGACAATAAGGAAGTTATTGCAGACAGAGAAAGATTGGCTAGTGAACTATTTGGAGGGACCATCGATAGGAAAAACTTTAAGGATGTAAAGGAAACCAAAAACTCAACATTTTGGGGCGGAGTTTTTTAAATTGCTATCAAGTTATTTTTTTTCTAATAACAAATTCAATTGTTATGCTTTTAAGTTAATGAAGTAAGCTGGCGTGGTTGTTTCCCGGTTTTAAAGACTCGCACTGAAAGGAGTGTTGCGTACGTTTACCAGTGATCGATTAGATTAGATTAATCTAATTAAAGCCAAATTCGTTTGCACCCACTTGGTAGCAACTACGTTACGTAGATATATATATATACATATACAGCAATATATTAATTTCATTCAGTTATATACATGGCTTTACAAACATTTGAGGTTGTCGTTAACAAGCCAAGGATAGTAGTCATGGAACCAAAATAATTAAACAATATCTGTAATTATACTGGTACGTTGCGTCTTCCAAGAATGTTCATCTTAGTTGGTGAGCATATGCTGCACTTGGCAAATATGACATAACCGTACTGTTATTGTGAGACATATGCCATTGCTTATATTGCAGCCACTCTGATTGGCTGGTGCGCGAACAGTTAAGCCAATGAGATTCGCTCCATTTGGCATGCCGGTTAGGGTACGCCGTGGCGGTCCGAGTTCATTCCAACTCATAACAGGCTCAACCGCTGTTCCATTTCCTATTCGTTTACTCTTTTCCTCAGGCAAACCACAGGATTGTTTTGGTTTTATTTTTCCACTTCTGATCATATCTCTTTTTATTATACGTCAGTCATGGCATCATTACGTTACCAATCACAATCATTATTCAACAGAATAATGCCCTTGGGCAGGCAATCGTTCCGGCGATATCTCCAAACTCATCCACAATCGACTGTTGCTATTCCTCACTTCGATACATCGACTACTTTGCATTCGCGTGGTTCTAATTCTTTGAAGTCACAGTCATCTGACATTGACAAGCCTCTTTGGCGGCGCCATGGTTTAACCAATTTAAATGGCAATACTACGGAATCTGATTTTTTGGCGTCTCTTTTCGACGATGAGAATCCACCATCGAAGGCTGATCTTGAACGTGCTCTCAAGACAGCAAAAGAAAATGCGCCTACCAATGGTTCACAAAAGTTGTCTTCAACGATTGATCGGCCGTCTGTTAAGTCAACCGATGTGTCTGCTCCACCCGTCACTGAAAAGAAACCGGCCGAGCGGGTGTATCGCAAGTTGAAGCCTAGAAAAGCTGCCATGACTTTAACCCCCAATGCTATTTCGCACATAAGAGGTCTTCTTGAAGGCCCTGATCCGAGGTTATTAAGAATTGGTGTCCGAAACAGAGGTTGTTCCGGTCTTCAGTATCACCTGGAGTATGTCGAAAAGCCTGGAAAGTTTGATGAAGAAGTTGTTCAAGATGGCGTTCGCGTTTTAATTGATTCCAAGGCACTTTTCAGCATCATTGGTAGCGAGATGGACTGGGTTGATGATAAGCTCAGTAACAGATTTGTTTTCAGCAATCCCAACATTAAGGGAGAATGCGGCTGTGGCGAATCATTTATGGTTTAAGCTAACTTGCTTATATACGATGGATAATGTTATGTGGAGATCGGCTTTGGGAAGGGTTTTTTAATTGCATTTGGGTTAACGACGATTGCACTGGAGTTTGGGATTGCATTTTTATTATATTTTATTTTACAGTAACTATACTACAATATATAATTACAAGATTTGACATTATTATTTTGTAAAATTATGTGAATCAGACTATAAAGAACTTTTCCCCATATTGAGTAAGTTGCTTATAAATTCCCAAGTACCGTCCGCATACGATGCTGCATTTAAGGATCTGACAAATTGCCATCCTTTCTTAACATTAGCTAATGGATAATCCACAACCGAGGGAATCGATGTGCTAATAAATGGATATTTGTCCCTGCATACGCTCTTTGCAAGACACAATGCCCGAAGTCCCTCTTCTCCGCCAAACTTTCCATATCCCGAATTAAATACTCCGCCGAATGGCAATTGGCATACATAAAATGTAGCAAAATCATTAACCGCAATATTTCCTGTTCTCATTTCCCTGACCACTTTCTCTGTGGCATCGCTACCCCTCTTGCCAAATACCGAACCTCCAAGACCAAACTTTGGCTCGTTGGCGATCCGAATTGCATCTGCAACTGATTCGGCACGCATGAGAACAATTACTGGTGCGAATAACTCACACTGTGCTATCTTCATCGACGGCTTAACGTCAACCAACAGGGTCGGTGAAAAGTAGGATCCAAGAGGGTATTTGGGATGTTTGTACTGTTTACCACCATGTACCAGTCGAGCGCCATTCTTAACTGCGTCTTCGATAAGTTCTTCCAAGGCTGCAAATCTTGAATCATTAATCATCGCGCCAACGTCAATATTTTCCTCGTTTTCGTCTAACTGGGATCCGACCTTGATTTGAGGAACACGACGAGATAGCAGGTTCGTCAATGCCTCATAGGCCTTAGGTTCTGCTATGATTCTTTCTATTCCAATACAGTTCTGACCAGCAGATTGAAAAGACCCGCGAAGAAGAACTGATGCTAAGGCTTCGCAATTGTTCCATGAAGACTGGTATTCGTCAAGAATAATTGCAGCATCCTTACCACCCAACTCAACAGTTACAGGTGTTAGAGAAGTCGCAGCAGCATATAGTACACGGTGTGCTACTGGTTTTGATCCAATAAACGTAGCCTGTGCAATTCTTGGATGCGAGGTTAAATAATCAGCATCCTGTGGAAGCGGACAAACCAATTGGACGATATCAGGATCATGGCCACATGATGCAATCACTGTCCGTACAAGTTTAGCGAAATGTGTAGATGACCATATTACTGACTCTGAACATTTGATAACAATTGAGTTTCCCGTAAATATTGAAGATATGACCGGATTCAATAGGTTGTGTAGCTAAATATATATTAGCATTTTCATTCACCAAGAAACATCATGATGCGTAAAAAAAACCATACCGGATAATTCCATGAAATTATTGCAAGAACAACTCCTAGCGGTTCATAAACCACTTCTGCAGACTTGTATCTAATCAGAAGATTTGCTGGTCCAGGTCTTTTCGACATTTTCAAGGCATTCTCTCCATGCTTAATCGTCCAAGACAGTTTTTCTAACGTTACCATCACTTCACCAAGCGCTGCATCCACCATTGTTTTGCCACTATCTCTACATGCCACTCGAACAACTTCATCCTGGTGCTCCTTGAAGTACTTCAATAATGTTCTAAGTACCCGTTTTCTCTTTTCAAACGTGGTATTCTTCCAGCTCCTTTGTGCCTTAGATGCGTTTTGAACAGCCAAATCGATGTCAATCCTTGTCGAAGCATTGAATCTTCCTAAATAAGCACCGGTTGTAGGGCAGTATGAGTAAATGGACTCTGGGTTTGTCTCTGAAAATAGCGAAGGGATCTTTGGTGCATCATTTGGTGGTACGACAGAATTAAAATCCCACCCAGTTTCGGCTTCTGGCGGAAATTGATACTTAATGTTTGGCAGTGATTCTTTTATAACTAGCTTGGAGAGCCATGCAATTAAGAGTATGGCCCCGACAGTCGGTATGGTTGCCGTAAGCAAGACAAGCCATAGCGGTAGATTTGAACTATCGCTCTGTTGCACGCCGCGATTTAGTAGACTAACGGTATCATCTATAATACTGTCAATTGTCATTGTGGTGCACTAGAATATCGACGTATTTGAAATTCCGTACCGAAACGCTTCCTATCAATGTAAACCGTGCTCAGGATTTTGAGTTTAATTTGAGATACAATGGTATATTACTTATTTTACGACGTCGACGGTTGCAATTCATCAATTATAAAAATCAAAGGACATTCATAAACCTTTGTCATCAATCATATCTGAATATGCATCGAATATAGAATTACAAAAGTTATAGCCATGAATACAAACGCATTTCCAATGAATGAATAGAATATTCATGGAAAAAAGTACAACTTTCTCGCTAGTAGTTATTATACCAATTGGCCATTTATTAAAAAAATATGACCTCATTAATAGCAAACTACCTATATACACTAAACCGGTTGACAAGTTAACCGATAATGCAAAGGCTCTGCCGAAACAGAGCCGGTCAACACATCTTTATATTTTAATTAAAATTTAACTATATTATTTAATATCAAATGCTTCTCAACTCATACAAACAAAACTTATGATTTAAAACACGCTGTAATTAACTCACAGGAATGGCATGTGCCATGCAACTTACTGAGCGTTGACATGAAGACTAGGTTTGGGGGAGGTAACAGCATCTAACAACTGGCCAATTACCGTCTCCTTAGCCTTAGCAGCAAGTTCCTTGATACTTACAAGCTCTGATTGGACACCAGCATTGGCATCTTCCTCGGCCTTTGAGTTTGAACTTGAATGCTGCAAAAGTTAGAATATACCATATGCGAATTCATCTGACAGGGGAGGTTCGAAACCACTTACCTCGCTCTCAAACTTCTTAAATTCGCTCTCCTTAGAAGCTTTGTAGGCCTCAATCTCTTTGGTAGCCTCAGTGCGAGCGTCCTTCAACTTTTGCGTGCGGTCTGAATTATTATTAGTATATAGCATGAGAACAAAAATAAGACATCACAATCACTTACAGGTTCTGGCCTTAGAAACAATTGCCTGGGCTTCCTTCTCAGCCTATTAAGAATTAGAAAATACTCCAAATTTCAAAGTTTGAATAAATCTTAGTGAAATTTTGCCCACCTCGAGAAGCGTCTGAATTCCGGTGGAGCTTTGTGCAGACTATATAAAGATAAGAGTTAGTATTTATTAATGAACACAATCGCAACCACAAAAAAAAATCTAAAAGCATCCATTTTTAGGCTCACCATCTTTAACTTTCAAAATTATATACTGAAACTATGCAAGGTCGCAGAAGTAAACAGCCGTGAGTAAAGGTGCTCCGGTTTGGGATGGCGAATGCTCGAGATAAGTCCGGGATGGCGCTCAGATTCTCAAAACTCACAAGTCACAGATTGATCACAAAATTCCCTGAACTGTGGTTTGCCCAAAATGAAGCCTCGATCCAAATTGGAGGTTACGTTCAATTCGGCCATTTTTCAGCAGGCATATTCATCGTGGCAAATATGATAGTGTCGCAGTTTGCAGGCTATGCGGCATGGATGTTTGTTCCAGGGGTTGCCTCCCAGGCGCTTCAGAATCTATACTACAAGACATTTTATTCAGATCTGGCGCAAATACCCCAGAAGGGCAGCAAAAAATACATATTACATAGAAAGATTGCATATGTTATTGTCATTATTACATATTTGTCATATACCATATATGACGCTGTGGTGCAATTGATGTCACAGCCTAATTTATACTCACTTTTAGGGGTAGGAATCGATGCGGACGAGAAGTTGTTGCGGAAAACTTACAGAGCATTGAGCGTTCAGTTACATCCAGATAAAAGTGGAGGAAATGAAGAAACGTTTTTAGCGATTAAAGCCACCTATGAGATTCTTTCCAATGACGTTTCAAGATTTGGATATGATCGATTCGGACGAATTGCATTGCAATGGAGAGAGTGCATAACCAAGCTAGACTTTATTACACGAGGACTGAAAGCTTCTGCTCCTCATTACGCTGTAAGCGCTACGCTCATCATAATATTTCAACTTTTTAGTAACAGCTCTGGTCATTTTGTAAGTGGTGAATTTTTAGCTTCATCGTTTTTTTTTTTTTTGATTTGGTTAACTGAATTGTGTAGTGGAGGTTCTATATGCTTGCTGCGGAGATGTTTATTGAGGTTTATCTTCTTACGCATTCTGGCATTCAGGATAAATTTGTGCCGTATTCGGCATATCCATTTACAATTCGAGATATAATTAATCTTTCTCGGCAATTTGCAATCACGATAACCATTGCGCTCTCACATCTTGGCCCAGTCCTATTCCCATCACCGCGTCAACCTGGCGCTGATCTTGCACTGGAACAACAAAAATTTATGAAGATCATGATAGCCAGGTTATCAGCAATTACTGAGGCTGCAGATTATGAGTCTTCGGCAAATCTTCGAGCATTCGTGCGACCATTGTTTGGCTTGACTCCGTCTCAAGCCCAAAGGGGAGAGCGCCCATTAGGTATTGATCTGTTGCGGGCAAAGATCCAGTACTATCTTATTCAACTAAGATTGAAAACCAGGCCTGAAATTTCACAAGCTGTCGAGAAAGCTTTAGCTGAGAACTTACCCAATTAGATTGTTATGATTTATAAAGTTAACCTTGTTTCTTTTGGTTTAAGAAATACAACCTAATACTTGGATTTGAAGTCGGATAATAAAAAAACTTTGGTTCCTGAGGCGCTGGTATCCAAAAGAAAGAAATTTTATGATGTAAAAGTTCATTTTCAAAAACCTTGATTGTCTGCTCCCTCCGAATGGTCGCAGATATTAATATGAGCGCTTCGGGATTGAGGGTAGTAAGTGTGGCCAATGACCGCACAAGCAGGCGGCATATGTCTTCATCGTATGTCTGTGTTATTTGTTAGCTCTAATGACCCAATTGTAAATTTTTTTTTATGTTTTACATACAATATCGGCACCTAGAATAACGTCAACCTTACGGTCAAACGAATAATCCGCCTTTCGGCTTTCTCGTTCAAGCTGGTGGCCAATGTTTGTTCCGCTGGAATTTCCCCATTTGTATATGGCGGTTTCGACAATGTCAGATAGGTTATTGTTCTCGATGTTTCTTCTCATTTTTAGTACGATATCTTCATTTCCATCCGTGGCTATGACCTTTTTTGCTGCTAATTTTCCACATAGCAAGCTCACAAATCCTGAACCGGCACCGAGCTCAAGTATAGTTTTGCCATTAATATCGATCGTATCACTATAGCCAACTTGATTGTACAGAAACTCTCCGAGTGCTAATGCGGCTTCCCATGTGCGATTTCCTGTAGTTCCAAATCCTGATATTATTGATCTTGCCTCGTTCAATACAATTGACTCTTCACTGTCGTTGCCTGTTTTAAAGAAATATGTCACTGGTCCTGGTTCGCCTAATGGTTTGGATGGACGCATCATCAGATCAATCATGATTTCTAATATAGACCCATCCAGCTCTTCCTGTGGTATATTTTTAGATATTAAAATTACACGTGAGATTCTGAATACTTACACCAAATTTTTCGGTCAAGCTCGCTAAAGACTTTAGAATTTTACTGACATAAGATGGTGGCAGCTGATCTGTTTGCAATATAACCTGCTCCAAAAAAAAAAGTAAGATAAAATTTTACAGTTAAAGCTTCACGTAAACAAACCGTTTGGTAAAGACTAGTTTGAACTTCAGGATCCAAAACCACTCTATACTTTGCCTTGTCCTCGTCCACCACTTCAGGTCCGTCAGTGCTAAACCTGAACTGAGCAACAGGAACTTGTTGAAAAAGTTGCCGTCGGATTAAAGATATGGTTTCTTGTGTTTCTTCGTTCATGTTTTTAAAAAACATACAGGTTAATGTCAGATAATTGGATGATTTTTTTTTTGCTTTTCTTTTTGCATGTCGATGATTATTTTGATTCATGTTTTTCAGGGGCTGCCTTTAAATTGTAGAAACGCTAATTTAATCAAAACGGATACATAAAATATAACGGCAGAAAATTGAATTGACTGAAATTTTGCTTAGAACATAAGCACCTGTCTATGAGCCACAAACAGTTAATTACTCAACAATAGGGTGAGTAAGACTCAATTGAAGGACAAGATATCGTCAAGAGAAAAGAATTTTATATATATATCCAAATCATCCAGCATGAGCGGCATCCGACTTAAGTTGGTGGTCCGATCTTCACGAACCTCAGAACCGATTAAGGTTGTTTGGCCAATTTCTTTAGAGATTTTACAAGAGGAATATACGATTTTAGATTTGGTTTATAGTGTGTACAATACTTTTCCTTGGTTTTTCTCTGACGAGTTTGAAACTGGGGATGCGTCAACTTTTGATCCAAGTGAATACCTATGCTCGACAAAGGATGGGTGGCACTTGTGCTTCTGGCATTCCGTTAGCGAAACTTTAAAGGACGAAGATGAATTAAGGCATGTTTAAACTGGGTTCGCCACGGTTGGCTGGAACTAACATGGGTTTTATAGAATTGAAAAATTGGCCGTCAACAAGCGAGAATCGTACAGAGCTTATAATACGATCATGAACGAGTCACCCGAAAGTTTGATAGACGAGGAAACAAAATTAATAGGTACGACAGAATCAAAAAAGCCATCGGTTCAGTATAATGCAAAGCGCAAAGTTACCTGCAACGAAGACCTGCACGACAGTGAAGAGGAAGAAGCCAATACGAGTAATATTGCAGAAAACAAAAAAATAAACACAGGAACGCCACAGTTACGGAGTACGATTGAATTAAACCGATCACCTGTTCAGTCGATCGGAAAACGCAAAGTGACTGGCAACAAAGATTTGCATGACGGCGAAGAGGAAGACGTGAATAGAAAAATTAAAAAAAATAAAAACTTGCATGCAGAAACGTCGCAGTTACCACATACACCATTACAAAATAATTCGGGTCTTCCGTTTGAAGGGAAGCCTTCCACAAAGGCGAGAAACCAAAGAAGGCGAAATTTAAAAAAGCGCCGCAAATTGGAAGATTCGTTCCATAGTGCAGGTACCGAGTCCAATAAAGCCACTGAAGACCAGGGAGTTTCTAACAACACGCTTGATGCGACTGAGGCAATATCTGTATCAAGCATTGCGAATGCAATAGTTCAAACATCAGAACATGAATCGGAAGAACTGATCGAACAAAGTGAAGTGAATAGACAAGATACCGATGAAACAACTGAAATTATAGGAGAAGGCATAACAATTATGGACAAAATCGGATTGCAAATACAGTCAGCTCTCTTCACTCTTTCACAGGCACTGTCTCCTAACAGACATATGCCTGCTTCTATACCCGAAAGCAACGATAACGATAATAGTGCTATAGAAGATAAAAAGGACAACTTAAGTGATCAGGAAAATGGCCAGGTTAAGCAAAAAAACGAAACAGATACAGATAATGAAGAATCAGAAAAGTCAGAAACGGAATCAGATGATTTAAAATCAAGCGAATCAGGAAAATTAGAACAAAATGCTGAAGAAGAGTCAAAAAAAGAGATGAAAGATAAGCTGAAAAATAAGGTGGAAAAAGAGGTGGAAAAAGAGGTTGAAGAAGAGTCCGAAGATGAATCAAGTGAATCAGAAGAAGAGTCCGAAGATGAATCAAGTGAATCAAGCGAATCAAGTGAATCAGAAGAAGAGTCCGAAGGTGAATCAAGTGAATCAGAAGAAGAGTCAAGGGAGCAAGAAGAAGGTCTAAGCCAATCCGGTAATAAAGATACAAGCTTAATTAAATCGGTTGAGAAAATTGGAATTATCAAACCTGTGAGCTCAACCGACGCAGCCGCAAATCAAACTAATGATATCTCTTCTAATTTTTCTAATCTGTCGGATGAACCATCTGATGATTTAGAAAGTGAAGAATCTGGATCAGAGAGCGAGGGTTCTGCAGGTCAGATCACTGTGTCCATGGAAACTATTTTACCTGGCTCTGATGGTAAAATTCCTAGAATCGTGACTGTCGGTGCAGTCGAATGCGAAGATCCAGAAGGCTTCCCGGATATTGAAGTTCCTCCATTTCCATTTCGACAGGAATATCACAATAAAAGACAATCTAATAACGAATTAAACAGTGCAACCAGGAATAACGAAGGGCCAAACTATACTGCGACTAGCAATGCGGGAACGAATAATAATAACAATACGTCATCGAAATTGGAAAAACTACAACGAACGGACAAATACCTGGCTGATTTGCCAACATTGGAAATGCTTAATGTTTCACGACTTCAGGCTGTCAAAACCTACTTGCCAGGCGTAGTTCTTTTGTTTAAGAGACTAGAACTGTCACCGGCCACATATGAGCCGCACATTACCGAAAGCAGGATTGGAATAATTATTGACCAGGCTAGGGACCAGAATGAGATCACGATCAGACTTGCGGAGCAATTTTGGCCACTGCCAAGTCAAGGCAGATTCAGTACTCGCGAGAACGAAAACGAAGAGAATTCAGATCCGATCTATCAAGGGTTTATAACACTATCTCCAAATGAGCTTATTGAACCAAAATTTATTTCAAAGATCAATCTCAACAGATTTATCAGGTAGAGTGAATGCTATTTTTATTGTACATTAAAAAAATCAAGAGAAATTAAACTATGTATTACGTTACTTCAAACTATATTAAAATGATTAAAAAAAAAGTCCGGAAATGCCAAAATGTACATAACAATGCTTTAGTGACTGCTTCTCTGAATCGGAACAAATTGTCCTGATAATAGAAGTGAAATAACCCTTAAAGAGAGATACTGTCGTTGAATGCGTTTACTTAAATGGAAGTATTGCGCAAACATAGTCATTACCGGTAACGGAATTGACCTTATGTTAATATAAACATGACTTGATTCAGGCATCGGAACGTTGTCATATTCAAATTTAATCCCTCCAGGTAACCGTTTCGGATCTTTCAGTCTTAACATGATGGCAAATAATGGGAAATGATTAAGTAACACCAAGGCACTCTCTAATATAGCATTCACGACAATAATGCCCAGCCTAGCACTTGCAAACGTGAGATAAAATACTAATACGGTTGGCAATAAAAACGTGAGCAATGTGAATAGAAGCGTGCCAAGTAAGAGTTGATCCAGATCATAAACACATGAATCAATACGATTCCTCAAGACATTCCTCCGTTTGCCTCGAAAAAGATGAAACAAAGACAACAAAACTGTAAGTTGCCAATTGTATATCCTGGCTGAAGCCAAATAACACGAATAAATTTGTAATGTGAGAAAGGATATGAAGTCTGCAATCAACGCAATCGAAAAGGTAGCTCCAAAAAAACCAGAAATTCCAATTAAAAAGATAAAGTCAGGAAGAAATGGCCTAATTATGCGAAGATATCCACTCCAGAATTCGATTACCCATAAAAACAATTCGCCAAAAAATGCAACCAATTCGTTGTTCAATTTGAGTCCACCTGGCCAGTCCATAAGCCATTCAATAGTACTTCTTAGGCCAGTAGTTAAAACATTCTTCATTATTATTTCAGTCAATGCATACAAAAAATCGACAAAAAAATACTTACATTTATGCACCGAGCAATGAGAGACACTATATGATCTTGATTTTCAATAATATATGATCCAACGGTAGCACCAATAATGATATCATTCGCTACCAACCACAAGCTATTGTAAAATCTAATATAATCTGGATGATATCTTGTCATGCTCTCGTGATTCTGAACTTGTCCGCGTAACCTAGAATATTGACCGGGCCAATTACAAGCTTGATGCAATCTTAAATCTAATTGTTGGACTTTAAAAAAAAACCGTTAGTTAACTTGGATTAAATATTAAATGAGTGACATACTTGTCGCTGACACATCTTTCATTGCTGGGAGATTATCCTTCGGCTGCCATTCAATAATAACTAAAACAGCTTCCAAAAAAACACGATAAAGCATTAAGCTGCTCATAAGAATCCAAAATATAGACGTGAACAGAAATCTCCAAATGACTAATGAAAATTTAAAACTTTGCAAACATATTGTAATAGGAAGCTGGCTGAGGATCATCATCAAGTTGTGTGAGTCCGCAGATTGTCCTGAAAAGGATTCGACTTGTTCTTGTAAAATTTCGCTTAATTCACTAGACAAGTTTAATTCTGTAATCCAAGTTTCCACGGTTGCTTGGTCGTTTCCTTGTGGAAAACCAAATACAAGATGACTTTTCAATTTTTCGACAAGCTTGCGTTTTTGAACTATAGTCACGTCATCTTTATCGGAGCCGTCTTTTTTTTCCAATGGCATATCTGCAAGTTCCAAAGTTATCGGATTAAATGAAAAATACTGCAGCTTTCTAAAAATAGGCCTTGTAAAGTTAATAACTTGGACTGAAAGTTTTCCAGAGTAAGATAGCTGGTAGTCCACCTGAGGTAGGACTTGCAAATCGTCTATTCGTATCCGAAGTGGTAAGTTTTCTGACTTTGATGAATTAAGTAATCCAATAATCGACAACTTAGCATTATTTGCTCTTGCCTTGAAATCTCCTGAATCATACGGCTTCAATTTTTTGACCAAATTTGTACTAGCCAATATTTCACTGACAGTGCCAATCTGGAAATAATTAGTTTTTTTTTTTAAATTTTTATATTTTCCTTGTAATTGTTTTTTTATTTTTTTTGCCAAAAGGAATCTTGCTTAAAACCATACATACCTCGACGTCAAACAAAACGGAGATAACAACAAAATCAACAGGCGAGTTCTGAAACCCAACCACCACTCCAGATTTATGCCGCTCCAAGACAAGGTCTGTCGGCCAAAAAACTCTAATCACAAACGAATCCGCTGTTCCGTCTTCAATGGCCCTGGATATTCTACTTCGATAGCTAAATATATGGTCATAGTCATACCGGGAATCATTAACTCTAACTGCCTGACCGCCAGTTACAGGTAACTTGACATATTCCTCATCAGTTCGATAGTGATACGGCTTTGGAAGAGACAAGAACGGACCGTTTTCATTAGTCGGTGAACTTGAAGATGATACCGGAACTGACTTTGAAGAACGAGAAAAATTGGCAATACGGATTTGAAATTTTTGTGCCGGACTCGTCTTTCGTGATTTGGAAGTATCCATCGCTTAAAAAAATCCAAGTTTTCTTTTAAAAACTTCCCCTTCGACGGAGCTGGTCTCGCGCTGATATGCTTCGTCGATTTTTCCTTCGAATATTCTAAAAAAAAAAACAACCAAATTTAACAAAAGAGATCATTTTGATTTAAAAGAAAAAACAAACAAGTCAACGTATTCCATACTCTTTCAGACTCGCCAATGGCTATTTTCCAGACTGGAAGGAAGATGGCCAGTAACACAAGCGTTAATCCTCCAAATGCCTTAATAAATCTCAGCTAAAGTGCATACATTGTCAGAAGATAACGTAATTGTAAAGTTATAAGCATTATAAACGTTCATAATCCATGATTTAAAAACTAAATCAAAACGTACTAATATTCCTTTTTCCCAGACAAGCTGCACGAAAGTAGCTAAAACCTGAAATGTCCGAAACTTGTGCGATGCGTACCCAGTGATAAACAGCAAAATAGCACACAATGTGAGAAATACTAAACGCATTTAGACTAACATGACAAGACTAAGTAATTTAAATTGCGAGTCATGCAAATATCTATATATTTTTTGTTTACTGTCTATTTTCTGGACTCTTTTGACGCGTGGAGTTCATCAAAATGAAGATTAGAAACGCGCGGCTTCGATAGGGCTTTAGGGCACCCGAGATATATTAAGTTGCAACTCGAACGTTTCAGCCAACGGATGTCAAAGGAAAATAAAAGCTCATGATGCCTGTCAAAACAACTGGGATATCTAAATACGTTTACGTACAGTCGACCAAACATGCCCCGCAGACTAAAGCAGACATTTCTGTAGCATTGTTAGAACTCTTGTCAAAACTTGACGTGCATCATGAAGAGCCGCAGTTATCAGTCAGTGATCCGTCGCCGTCAGAACAAAAACCAAAAGAATTCATGGGCCGGGATCAGACGGACAAACAGCACACGCAGCCTTCGGTTAATTCTGTCAAGAAGCAAGCAAGAAAAGCTGCAAAACAACAGAAAAAGGCGGAATTTAATGAGTCAGAGAACAAGATTGCGACCAGGTCTTCACGAGTGCCATTCTGGTTTGAAAAGTATATTTGGTTTATATCTAGTGACGGATATTTGGTTATTGCTGGGCGATATAGTCAACAGAATGCTTTATTATTCACAAGGCACTTGGGTGAACATGATATAATCGTTGGTTCTGATGCGCCATCGTCCGCTCTAGTTCTTGTCAAGAACCATTTGCAAACAAGCATTATACCTCCATCTACTCTTTCACAAGCTTCCACACTTGCAATTTCGTTTTCCACTGCATGGGATACTAATGGATTAGTGGAAGCTTGGTTTGTAAGGCCGGTTGCTTTCTCCATCAAGACTAATATCGAGCAAGCTCTAGCAGCTGAAAGTAAAGAAGACTTTTTCTGTGATATTACGATCGATTCAAAGGCGAAAGTTACATTAGGCATGCCTCAATTGATCATGGGCTACGGAATTGTGTTTTTGGTGGATGAAGATAGTGCTGTACGACATGGCAAGTTACGCGTAGATGCCATATCAATCGAAAGTCACGAAGAAGAAAAAGAAGATAGTATTGAGCAAAATTACGAGGCGAGAAAAGATGAAGAGGATAAGTATGAATTCAATGGAGATTTAAGCAACACAGTGTCATCAGACAAGGAAGAAAGTAATGACAGCTCAGAGGAAGAAAAAGAAGATGATGATAACGATGACGATGATGAAAGTGAAGAGTCAGACGGGGAAATGAGCACGTCATCACAGTCATCATCTCGAGTTTGGCCAGAACCAAGCATTCAATCACTTCCTCGAGGAAAGAAATTTAAATTGAAAAAAATCAGTTCGAAATATGCTGATCAAGATGCAGAAGAGCGAGCGTTGAGGATGAAATTACTCGGGTCAGAAAAGTCAACTGCGAAGCAGGCTCTTGATAATGCTAGGGATGTTCGCCGTCAGGAACGAGAACAGCAAGCACGTCAAGCAAAGATTGCAGAACAAGAAGCGGTAATAAAAAATCGGGCGAGAAGGAAAGAAGCTACCGAGACTCAACGTGTGCCGATCCGTCCAGATGTGCTTTTGGCAAATACTGAAGAAGAAAAGAATGAAACTGTACTTCGTGATCGTCTTATTCCACGGCCATCAAGAGAAGATAAAATAATTTCTGCAATTCCTGTGTGTGCACCATGGCATGCGCTTCACAAATTCAAATACAAGGTCAAGATCTTGCCAGGTGTAGGTAAACGAGGGAAGACGTTATCTAAATGTCGCGATTTTTTTAAGGCTGGCATGGGTGCACCAATAGACAGGCAAAGTACAGATATAAGTAGAGCATGGCCAAGAGAAATTGAGTTGATTGGAAAATTGACCGAAGAAGAAGTTTCGTTGCCTGTGGGAATAATAAAATTTCGAGCCTCGATTCCAAGCACAAAACCTCAAAAACCATCATCGAACCAGTCGATCAAGAAGGGAAAGAAAGGAAAGAAATAAAAGTTGCCAAAAACACCTAATTTTATGTGGTACATTTCATTTTTTATTGGTGTACAAAAATGTATTAAAAGCATATCATAACATATAATAAACAGATTAAAGCATGCCAAAGCTCTAGAGGTAGAGAATTAGCCATATCAAAGCGCTTGTTTTAACCTTTCTGCTAATTTCTCTTTTGCCAGCTGATACGCATTCAGTAATCCTTGCTCACTAAGATCTAAATTCTTAACATTGGTATCGTATGCGGGTGGCCTTGACACTCTGGTCGAGATCACGAGCGGGTCAGTTTCCAAAATAATGCCGTCGTCCACGGTTTCGTCGACCGCAAGTGAAACCAAGTCATAATTATCTATGATTGTTCTCTTATCAAGAGAATGCTTCAATAAGATCTCAAGCGAGTCTCGTAGCGCGAGAACAACTTGGTAAAGCATGGTTTCGTTTTCATTTAGGCCGCCAACCACGTAGATGATAACATCGACAACTTCCTTGTAAACCACGATTCTGTTGTCGTATAATACGATATCAGTTCCTTGCTTATGAGTCTTTTCAAACAATCCTTTCTCAAATGCTCGTTGTTCCTTGATTGTGGGATATGGGTTGGCAAATTGGTTGTGCGGATAAGGGTGTGGTGGCTGGTAGTACTTTGTGAGAATTCGATGAGAGTCATTGTCAAGAATTAGCACCGCATTCACAGTAAACAACGTGACATTAGCGGACGACATTATGAAATTCGCAAACTCAAAACCTGATAGGAAAAGATGGTTAGTACCGGGGTTGCTCTCCTGGAGTGCCATTTTCAAACATGAGCGCACTGAATAATGAACCATTACTTACCCCCAAAACAGATAAATAATCTCGTAATTTCAATTCAAAACCCGCAACAAAAATAATATAATTATAGCGTATATATGTATCCAACAAATCTAATTTTTTTCTTTTCCTGTCGATCTGTTCACTGTAGCGTGCGCGTTATGGCAAGTTACAAATTGAAGACGACCAATTCATTGCAAATTAAACCCTAACCTTTACATGAGGTCAAATCAAACGTCGTGAAACTAAAACAAATAATGCTATAAATCATGGCAAACATACAGAAAAACGGCTCGTTTCATTTTTTTCCCTTTCAATTTCAGCATGAACACTATGAATAACTGGCTACAGCTTATTATAATCTTTATTAATCCGTTGTAGAGTGTTTACATTGTCATGCTGATGTGTCGCTAAATCTTGATTGGTATGCTGGTGCTCGTCTTGCTCAACTTTTTGCTTGCTCAAGTCGTACTCTTTGACTTGATCTTCATCACAGTCTGTTGGGAATGAAAACACGGCATAAGTGCTTACTCCTACTACAATATTACTATCTGCCAGCTTGGCTACTATCCAATACCAAGCTTTGCCGTCAGCACCGGTGGCCTGAAAGATCTTAGTCGGACCACCAGCTGCGGCACTAACCGCAACAGTGATGTAAGAATATAAATTTTGCGGGTCCCATTCTTCTGGGCTGATTGATCTAAATCCTGTATCGGGAGGCAATTTTATGGATGCGTGGAATTGTTGAGAAGATGGCGTAATATGATGCCGCCGGGGAGGTACAGTCTTTTTGACTTTGTGAAGTCCAGCAGGATGAGGCAGTAGTTTCGCCAGTCTAGCTAAAGTATGTTCATGTTGAGAAGCGGACTTTGAAGCTGCGGTAGGCACTGCAGACTCTTGGTTAGCTCCATCACCATTATCACCTCCCTGCTTCGCATCTGCCGCAGAGAAGAAGGAAAGACAAGCAACAGGATTGTCTGAGATGGGTAAATGTGAATACAGAGATTGCTCAGTATTTGCAACGAAAGGTTGACCAGGTGATGCACTTGATGTATCGGTCGAATTTCGAGCAAGTTTCAGACCAAACACTTCGAAAGGCGCTTCAACGACCGATGAATAGTAAAGCCTAGGCTGACCTTTACTTTTATTGTCTGAGATGGGGCTAATTACCCTAGCGTGGGTCTTTGTGGTCTCATGATCACTAGAATCGCCGCGGTCGTCATCTTGGTCATTATCAGGAGATTGATCAGTTGCGCTCGCAAGCTGGGATACCTGAATAGGCGGATCATGAACAGTAATTGAATTAATACATTGAGCATTGTTGGTTACGAATGAGTCCGTCCTAAAACGGCCAAAAATGGCAATCAGGATGTCAGGAACGTCGGAGATATTGATGCGAGATTTGGCGGGGATGGACCAATCTTGACGAGCATAACGACTGTTATCGACCGACAGCGCATGCGCGTTGTCAAGTTTGGGATTCCCGCCTAGCTGGCTGATGATGCTGCTGGACATGATGGAGTAGATTGAATACGAAGTAATCTATTTCGCCACTGGTCTATAAGTTCATGGGATATAGACGCACATGACGTAAGGACAGGACAGTGATGACGATTATATGCCCAAATGGGCACAAACGCACGATCTAAAGATTGAAATGCCGAGCTTGTTAAAAGTCGACTGGCAATTGACGCTGAATTCAGGTCGATTATTTTTACAATTCATAACCTATAATTACTATGACTTATAAACAATTTTACAATCATGCCAATACAAATTGACGTATTTTCGGCAACCATAATGAAGATAAAAGTTGTTGCAAGTAAGACCCGTGTTTAGGGTCCGGGCTTATGCTCATTCCGCGAGCAGCTGACTCAAACATTACATTAGCAGAAATGGTGATCGATGCCTGTTTCAGCATTGCAAATGTACGAAACGGTCACGTGTTGCAAAATAAATACTCTTGAACGAAGGAGGAGGTTTTTGGAATAAAAATAGCGCGCTGGGCCTATGTACAATCTTTTCGTTATTCGTTTTCTCTGTGTCTCCTGACGTGTAGTTGAGCCAAGAAAATAAATGTATAGTTATAGCAAAATAAAAACAAAAAATGAAAACGACAATGCACGTGGACGTGGCCATAAAGTACTTATTTTTACTTTACTTGCTTTCACGTTCCTCCTTTTTTTGTATAGCCCTTACCCCAGCGGATACTTTCACAAATGTATAAACTTAAAAATAGATTTTTAACGTTGCCCGAGGCGGTTTTTCGATATCGACTATATTTTTGGTAACACGTCTATTCCCTTCACAGGGCAAAAAAAAAAAAGGAAGGAAAAAAAAAAAACCATTTCTTCTGAATTTTTCATGACCCCCGTCTTGCGTCAGCATTAACAGAGTCAACGTGGTCGATCCTGTCATTGTTTATTTTTAGTCGTTGTCGTTGTCGTCGTCGCCATGCACGACATCGTTCGGCTTGGGTTTGTGCCTATGCTGGTGCTGGCCTATGGCTTGTTGGCAGTGTCTGCAGCTTCTGACAGTGCCAGCATAAAAGCAACTGCCACACCGTCGCTATTAGACAGGTCAGATTCCGTATCAAGGGCGTCATTCTATTCATCACACATATCAACCGTGTCGCAAATACCTCAGACATTTAGTCTTTCTGTCGAATCAATTACAACTACATCCATTTCCCTGTCACCATCAACATCTACATCATTTGTACTATCGTCGTCGTCATCAACGTTGACGGCTTCTTCTTCTTCGTCGAGCACATCAAGCATTCTACCTTACGCATTTGATTCCTCTCTTGGTGTAAATTTTACTGAGGATTCATGTCCCGAGTTCTTCCGCTCGTTTCTGTCTGATCCGGATTTTATTGAATGCTGGCCTTTTTCTTTTTTTCTCCAGGTATGCGCATTTTTCTTACTTTTTTGTTATTTTTTTGTCAGGTTGAAAAAAAAAAAATAACATTATTGCAGAATTCGCAGTCTTTCTTTAACATCGTAAAGCAAGGCGCGTTCACGCTTTCTTCCACTATGGACATGATCTGCAGTGTCAATGGCACGTCATGTTCTTCGATCATGTATTCATATGCCAGGCAGCTCATTACCAAGCAAAATTGTGGCAATGATTATGCGTTGCAAAACCCGCAGGCCACGCAAGCGTTTAACGCGTTCGTGTCTTACGGCATTCTTTACGCCTCCGGTTGTTTGCAATCGGCTTCAGGTTCTTACTGCTATGTGGATTCGGTCACGAATTCATCCAATCCTGGTGATTCGTACCTGTACTATCTGCCGCTTGACATTAGTCTCCCAGGAGGCACCCGGTCGTCATGTTCAAATTGTTCGCAAAATATAATGTCTGTCTTTTACAAATATGCTGGGTATACTTCGTTCCCACTGTCTCGAACATACGTGGCCGCGGCGGAGCAAATTAATGTATTCTGTGGGCCTGGTTTTGTTAACACTGCCGTTTCATTTATCACTCCGTCATCGACCCATTCTGTTTCTCCAGCACCAACAAATGAAGTCAAGTTAATACCTCTAATCGGTGCGGTTGGTGCGGTATCACTTGCATGTCTTTATGAAATTTTATGAACACTACTACGTTACATGATATTCTTTTTCATTCAAAATTTTTATAATATCGGCGTTAACTTATTTTAATTTTCCTTTGATGATTTTTTTTTCTTCTTATTATTTTAATAGTCAAAAGAATCACCACTTTCAAAACTGGCTTGCGCAAATCTAGTATTTATCATTTGGGTTTTTATTTTGGTCTTTTAGGACTTGATTTGGGTTGGTCATGGCGTTATATATACATCATATTTTTAATAATTTTTTTTTTTTCTGAGCGTTGTTTTTATCAAGTCACATTATACTTGTACATTAACAAATTTTTTGTTTGCATGTATAGATTGATGCCTATAACAACTAGTTATAGTTAGCTAACTAATACAAATAGATTATAGATGTATAGCTGATTAGTTATTGAACATTTACGTAAAAGTATAGACAATAACTATGTGATTAACGTTTTAATATCGAAACTTAAAACGTTGCCCCTCCTTGTATACCCGCCGCAATTGATGCTTGCGACCTGCGTTCATCATTGTATTCAACAATACAGCTTTCAATGATGATACTAAGATCTCTTTATCGAATATCAGGACCGAAATTCCGTTTATCGTTATATCATCAGTCTTCACAATTTTTAAAACGGCTCGTGCAGGTTCGAAATTTCACCGTGCCGACAGTGCCAGGTCCCGACGTGAGTCCTCTGTTATACTCTCATGATTTGCCAGGAAAGGAATTAACTCAAAACCATTGATTTTTTTTTTGTTATTTTAGAAAAATGGTAACATTATTTATTTTGATATTTTCTCTCGACTTTTAACCGAGCGCATCATAATGCTTAACGGGCCGATTGAGGAAAGGATGGCGGCCACGGTCGTGGCCCAGCTGTTGTTTTTGGAAGCCGCCGATCCGGACAAGCCGATTCACATGTACATTAATTCAACCGGTGGTGAAGTGCATGCTGGATACGCAATTATCGATACCATGCATTACATCCGTCCACCGGTGTCGACCATCTGCGTCGGCATGGCAGCGTCCATGGCATCATTGATCTTGGCCACCGGCCACAAGGGCAACCGGTTTGCCCTGCCGCATTCATGGATCATGGTCCATCAACCAAGTTCGGGTACGCAGGGTAAAGCGACAGACATAGCCATTGCCGCCAGGCAGATCTTACGATTACGTGAACAAGCCAATCAGACATTGCAAGCTCATCTGACCAAGCTTCATTCGAGCGAAGAGATTGAGAAATTGGTTGAGAATGACAATTATTTTAATGCGCATGAGGCGCTTGAATTGGGCATCATTGATGAAGTCATTAGCTCGCCAAATGCGAACGTGCCACACGGATCAGGTGGATTGAAACATGAAAAAGAACAACAAGAACAAGAACAAGAGCAAGAACAAGCCAACCAGAGCAAGAGCAATAACAAGACCGCATCACAAACTGCAACACCATCATTATCACCTCAGCTGAAGCCAGATGTAAAAACTGACAAGTATCAATTATCTGCACTTAACGGGGTTGGATTAACTAATCTTCCCAAAGATTGGTGGCGCAAAATGTTTTCAGTTTAAAACTTCAGTATTTTGAATATACAATGATACTCTTTTTTTTACTTTAAAAAAAAAAAAGAAATGCTAGTAAATACATAAATTCACCGGGATGCATGGCTATGCGTCTGTTCTTATTTTGTTCATTATTCGCTGTTATAATAATCACCGTCGTCGTCACCGTCATCATCGCCGTCTTCACTATCGGCCACGTAGCCTCGGCGTGGAGTCGTCTGATAATCATCCGTAGCATCCACATCATCAAACCCAAACCTGACATCGCCACGGTCAAGCTTGGCATTTCCAAACGCATCTCCATCATCATCGGCAAACCTGACGAATCCTTCTTCATATTCGAACCGGTCAATGTCATCCGCATCTTCTTCGTCCTCAGGATCGTTGATATCTCCAGCGACACCATCGTCATCATCCCTACCTTCATCTTCATCTGGATAGTCATTCTTATAAAAATCTTCGGCGTTTGAATCTTCGTCATCTGATCGTTGCCCTTCATCATCATCTTCAAACTCATCCATAAACTCTTCAAAGTCGATTGCCGGATTATAAATCCTACAACAACTGTAAGCCAAAAAAAAAAAAAAAAAATACAAAAAATAATAAATCATACTCTCTCTTCGCTTCTCACCATCAGCATACGATAAGTACAAAATCAAGCAAATAGCAAACAGTAGCGAACAGGAACAATAAATGAAAAAAAATGAAAAATAAAACCTACAACAATCCGTATTGACCGCCGTCCCAAGCATTGCCGAGGTATTTTTCTCGATAGTAAACATCGTACACGTAATCCTCGATTTCGGCATCAACTGTTGAAATACGATCGATGCTAACTCTTCTAGCGGCATCTGGTTGTGAAATTGTACCCGTCACATGGGGCGTTTTTGTAGAGGGGACCTCGGTTTCGCTATCTTCGTTGATCACTTGTGAATCGGAATGAAGTAATCGATGTGGCCGCTTCAGTGCATGCGATGGCTTGTCAGCTTGATCGGTCTTGTTGAGTTGTAGATATTGATCAACCATTTCTTGCAATTCATCTTCATTGGCAGCCATGTACGAAGAAGATGGTGATAAAGACATTATACTACTACTGGTACTACTTCTCCTCCTTCGAACAGTAGAGTGGGGAATCGCAATCGGTCTTTCCTGTAACGGAGGTTGTGATGCTGCAATTGAAGCAGAAGCAGCCGGAGTTAGAGGCACAGAAGAAGCAGAAGTAGCACGAGTAGGGGGTTGATTCAAAACCTTAACGATAGGAATCCCAGTTCGCCTCTGAGAGTTTCCCACGGAATCATCTTGTCGAAGTATGGGTGGTTGAACTAGACCACTTCGTTTTGGCGGCGGCGTCGCCGTTGCTGTTGCTGCTTTTGCTGTTGCTGCTGCTGTTGTTGTTGCTATTGCTGTTTCAGATAATTCTGTAAGCCATGAATCTTTTCGCTTGCGACTAGGAAAACGGAAAAGTTTGGAAGGGTTTAAGATATGCCTTGCTGCTTGCAGCACCGAAGGAGCATCCCGTAACGTCTCTGGCAACCGAGGTGCTTCAAGAAGTGTGATTGCTCCGTCTTCTTGATCTGTTTCCTCCGTAGCAGCAAATTTAAACACTAACAATAAAGGGGGAAAAAAGACCAATTCAAGTTAGGAATCGCGAGAGGGATTATTTAAAAAACAAACAAAAATATACCATAAGAATTAGTTTTACTCCGCTTGGCCGATGCCCCCTGCTGTTCCAAAACTATGCGTATTCAATAATTAATCAGTAATCATGCATGAAGCCGTAAAACAACTTACGCAAGGCTTGCAACGGATCTTGATTGCGCTTTCGCTTGATGCGGACCGTGTGGGGCGGAATCGCAGCTTGTAATGATCGAGGAATAGACATTATTGTAAAACGCTATAAAACAACACTAACAGTGATATCACTACATAAACCATGCATATATAAGAGCTAACTTTTTTTTCTTTGTGCACCGGTTAAAACTAAAATTTAACGTTGAATTTCGTGGGGAATTGGAAGAAGTTTACTAAAATGTCTCGAGCCGGGGTTTTATAAACATCCAATGACGTCTGTAAGTCACGTGACGTTTTTTGAAGCAATGAGAAAGCAAGGCACGACAGAACACGTGCCGTTGTGCCTGACTCCTTCGACCTTTCTGCACCGTGTTTTGAGTTTCCGCCGCTGCGCTATTCTGGAAACAAAATCACCGTCACATTTGGATCGACTAACGATTACGTGAACGCTGCGGTCATGACAAACCAAGCTATCGGTGCCAACGCACCAGAAGTGCTTCCGAATCAAATTACTCTAAATATTTACGAGTTGTCGGTCATCAGCTATCATTGGCTGAAAACCTTATTGTGTGGGCAGGGGTGTGCTTAGGGTAGACGCGTGCGCGCGCAGTTGAACACCGTGTCATCGTATCACGTGACATTTAGCATTGAGGAATGGATTAATAACAATCGGTTTGGAGCGGAGGGGCGTCCTCCTGTCCATGTCCTTTCTCTTCATTTTGTTGGCAACATCGACAACCTATTATATACTTGCACGGCCATGAAGTTGTCATTAATTTCTGTCTTGTTGGCAAGTACTTCTATAGTACTTGCGTCTGACGTGTTTTCTCTCACGGCAGATAGCTTTGATCAATTCATTGCCGAGAATTCGCTCACGCTCGCCGAGTTCTTTGCCCCATGGTGGTGAGTTTTTTTTTTTTCTTGTTTCATTTTCACTGCGTTTGCTAAACTTTGACGGGCTTAAGTGGTCATTGTAAGGCTTTAGCACCCGAATACGAGCAGGCGGCCACGATTCTCAAGGACCAACACCCGGGCATCAAATTGGCCAAGATCGATTGTACGCAGGAAAGTGAACTATGCAATCAGCATGGTGTTGAAGGATTCCCAACCTTGAAAGTTTTCCGTGGAAATTCCGACTCGGTTAGTCCTTACGCTGGACAACGCAAGGCTGACTCGATCGTATCGTACATGGTCAAGCAATCTCTGCCGGCTGTGTCCTTACTGGCTGATAAGGACAGCCACGAAAAATTTAAGCAGGCGGACAGCTTTGTTGTGGTGGGTTATTTCGCAGATCAGCAATCGAATAACACGTTTGCACAGGTTGCTGATACCTTGAGAGATCATTTCTTGTTTGGCGCCACGAATGATGAAAGCTTGGCTCAGGCGGCTGGAATTGAACAAGTGCCTGCCGTAGTCGCCTACAAGAAGTTTGACGGTGATGATAGAGTTGTGTATCAAGGCGAATTTGTCGTGGACGATCTTATTCAATTCGCCAAGATCGAGTCAATCCCGCTTGTCGGTGAAGTCGGTCCTGCCACGTACGCGTCTTATATTGAATCAGGAATTCCGCTTGCCTACCTATTTGTCGATAATGGCAAACAGAAAGCAGAATTTGTGGAGATCTTAACTCCACTGGCGCGCAAATTTAAGGGCAAGATCAACCTGGCCACCATTAATGCCACCACGTTCGGTCAGCATGCGGATAACTTAAACTTGAAGCAGCAATGGCCCGCGTTTGCGATCCAGGACGTGGTCTCCAATTTCAAGTATACATACGATCAGGCGAGCGAAATCACTGCTACCGGTTTGATTGAATTCTTGGACAAATTTGTTGCTGGTGATGTTAACCCAACCATCAAGTCTCAGGAACCGCCTGAAGTTCAAGAAGGGCCGGTCACGATCGTGACCGCAAACACATATGATGAGATTGTGCTTGATGATGATAAGGACGTGTTGATTGAGTTTTATGCCACCTGGTGTGGCCATTGCAAGAATTTGGCTCCCAAATATGACGAATTGGGATCGATTGTTTGGAACGATGCGGACTTAAAGTCCAAGATCACTATCGCCAAGGTTGACGCGCCTAATAACGACGTGCCAGACGATGTTCGTGGCTTCCCAACCATTAAGTTGTACCCGGCTGGTGATAAGGAAAATCCTGTCGATTATGAAGGTGACCGGACCGTGCAGTCGCTTTCTGATTTTGTCAACAAGTATGGCAAGTATAAGGTCGACATTGTTGCGGTTGGCGAAAAAACCACATTGGTTGACGACGAAGATGACGAAGAGGAAGTGCACGATGAGTTGTAAGGAAAAAAAAAAGAAAGAGAAATAAAAACAGACAAATGTATTTTGATGTAAATTTATTTTTACGGACTAGTGGGCAAAACATGTAGATATATCGATTAAAAATGAAGTTGATTAACCTCTAATTATTTATTCTTCTGACAAGAGCGCAATGGATAAGTGGATAAGTGCGGCGGGAACAAAGTAAAACAGATTCGTGACCCAATTTGCTTCTGCCCCCTGGGATTTTCTAAATCAAAATGACGACCATAATATTACCTCAATTCCCTGATAATCAAATAACCTTATCCTTATTCACGAACGTTCAAAATAGCAGTCAAATCCGTGCTGGCCTAACCTCATCTGACCACCGGCTCAGTCAACTGGCCGTGCTGGACGCGACCACTTTGGTCAGCACGTCACACGTGTTGGCAGCAGTTTCCCGTGCCGTGCGAGATTTTAAAACCGGTCATCATCGCACGCGCACGATTAATTCGGAGATTGTGTTTGCAATGTCGGGTTCGAACAATATTGCTGACGCGCTGCGCCGGTTCGGCGTGAAGGACGAATCCACCGCGCTTTTGGTTGTCCAAGTTTGCCACGACGGCGGCGGCGGCGATGGTCAGGCACAGGATGGTGTAAACGTTGAAGAGATTGTGGACGGCACTAAAGTGGACGTTACCGATGAGGCAATCGCACAGCTTACCAACTTGGCCGTGGTTAAAAAGGTACTTTCGGGGGGCGCGCGGGGGGGGGCGGGGGCCGGGGGGGGGGCGGCGACGGGGGGGGGGGGAGGGTGGGTGGTTGGGGGGTAG
>NW_027117831.1:95000-123624 GCF_038497905.1 Lipomyces japonicus | reverse complement strand
TTGTTCTTTTGGTGGGACCTAATTCTGTGGGCTTTTACTATTATCCAAACCCGCATTTTTAAAAATTTGGGGTGTTTAACCAACTCCCCCCCCCCCCCCCCCCCGCTTAAAAAAAAAAAAAAAAAAGAGGACAAAATTGATACTTACTAATTTATAAATTATCAGAATTACAAACTGCCTCAAACGGTGTCACTGACAGATACAGAACGACTTGCAAGCCTGGTAGTTGGTGCCGTGAGCATGCGCGGATACTTATAGCATGGACAAATATATATATACACATATAGAACATGACGAACAAAATGGGCAAAACTGAAATCATTTAAAAATACGTTTTGGAACTTAATTGGAGTTTGCCAAAAAAGAAAAAAAAAAAAAAATTATTATTATTAAAATGCTCATGAATTCCGGTGATCACAATCTGAGTCCTGGCCTATAACTGAACTAATTGACTTTTAGACAAATCAAATCTTGGTCTTTTTTTTAGGGTTTATAATATGCTTGCATTCTTGCTCGATTGTGATGCCAAAACTATACGCCTTTGTTTGGTTGCAAAACAGTGCTTGACGGCACCATGCTGAGTTCAATATGATCAATACGAAAGCAGTGGGGCCATGGCTAATAAAAAATAAAAAAAAATACTTTTTTATAATACTTTTTTGTAAATACTTTGATTTTGGTTATAAAAATAAAGGAAATACATAATTGTAGTATTGTTGCAAAGCCTGATAGTTGAGGCTGTGAGCCTACCTGGGATACCGCCAAAAAAAAAAAAAAAAAACAAAAAACACTCCTAATAAATTACCATTACTTTGTTGTTCCATAATGCCTCACCGCAACCATAGGTTTGCAACTTGCCACTGCCGCCAGGTCTGGCCGTACCCGTATGTGTCGTGGTCAATTTGACCATGCCCAGTAGCGGATGCAACGAGGCATTAACATTGCGACACTGCGAAATGTCAATCGTGGTTAACGACACACATCCACTGCTGACCGCGTCAACGCCCGAGTTCGTAACCCGCACACAGCCACGCACGGACAACGTGCGTAATTCGAGCAAGTGCCTACCCACCGCGCGCAGACTAGAATCCGACACTGCCGAGCCACAGAATGAGAGGTTAAGGGTCCGTAATAACGGGCATCCTAATGACAAAACTTCGACCGACACGTCAGATAATGCGCAGCAGAAGGACAGGTCGAGTTCCTGCAAAGCCTTTGCGGTCGATGTTAATGACACGATCGCCTTGTCGGTCAAAAACGTGCAGTCGGCCAGGCATAGCCGCTTAAGTCTCGGAAACGTGGTCGTGGACCAGTAATGGAACCCCGTATCAGTGATTGACGTGCACCGAGTCAAGTCAAGCGATTCAAGCCTAGTGTTTGCATGACGTGCCAGGTGATGCATGGATTTGTCGGAAATATGCTTGCAGTAACTAAGTGAAAGCCGTTTTAAATTTGGGCAGCCAACAATTGTCCCGGCTGGAGGCACGAGTGGGTCGTCTGCATCACCGTGATCAACGGAAGAGGGCGGAACCACCCAGCCAACTACGCGAGCCAACGTGCCATCACCAACTTTCCGGCAGTTTGACAGATCAAGTTCTTCTAATGTTCGTGCAATGCCGGATGCGGTCAATTCTAGTATTGCCATTCCAGATACCTCCCATACCGAACTCATTTTAAACACAGAAATGCCCTTGCCAATGGCTGAAACCAGTGTAGAAAACCCGTCATCAGAAAGATGAAAACAGTTTGAAATGTTAATCTTTTTCGGACGAGACCGGGCGAACCTAGCGATTTGTTTAATAGTTGAATCGTAGACCAAAGTGTTGTAAGGCGACAGATCGAGTTCATGGAGCAGCAATGAGCTGTGACGCACAAGTGACCTCCAATGAAGACATACTAGTTGCGCTCGCACGAGATCAATCAAAGGAAGTGCTTGAAATACTTTGATTAGGACTGAATCGGGTAATAGTTCGAAATCTTCTTCCGAATGCCTACGGGCTCGTTTGTTTATTCGACCAGCCGCTGTCGAAGTTTCGCTAGCCGGGCGTCTAAAGGCTTGCTGACTATTATTAATATTTTTATTGGAATGATAATCATCATGTGTAGTGTGTTGTCTGGTACTAGGCGAGGGCGAGCGAGACGCAGCTGTGGAAGAAGAAGCAGATGAGGAAGATGAAGATGACGATGAGGGTGGTGATAATGAAGGTGATGAAGATTTTAAGCTAAGCCTGTCGAAACTGTCGGCTGGTAGCAAAGGTGAATGAGAAATTAAAGGAATTTGCAATGTGCGAGGGTCTGGTTCAACAAAATCAACAAGATTGGTAGACTGCGTGAATGGATCCGGATCGAGAGGTTTTGAAGATGTCATGGTTGATGAAGGCGGCAAATATGGCGAAGATTGATTAGAAAAAGAAGTAGACGGTGGAATTGTGGCCGGCAAAGAAGTTGCCATCCTTTGCCGAGCCGTTTGCTCAATGGATTGTAAGATCGTTGGATCATGCTGCATGACAATTGAGTTCAAGGCGTCAAGGGTCAGGACCAAGCATTGAACCGATCCCACCGATCTGACCGATGCAGTTCTGGTAGGTGCGAGTGACAGGAAGCCAACTTCACCAAAATGGGCACCTTTGTTTAGCCTGGCCTTAATGTGTTGCGTGGCTTCATCGACAATTTCGACGGCACCAGATACAATAAAAAAAATTTCCCTGCCGAGACTATTCTGGCGCAAAATGTATTCAAACGGTTGATACGATTTTGGCTCGACGGATAGAGCCAGCGTATGCAGAACGTCTGGAGGCAGGGATTGAAAGAGTACCAGCGTTTTCAGAAGATCGCGGATGACAATATGAGCAGATGGGGTTTCCAATAGTGATGATGTGGCTGTGGTCGATGGCAGTGGTGATTTCTTGGCAGTTTTTTGTTTGATGAGCAAGTTGAGCCGTTCCTGAGCTTCCTGGGTAATCACATGCTCAATTTCGGGGTATTGTGGCAATATTGACTGCAGTGCGTCTGCAGTTAGCACGACAACCATGCAGCGAGAGCGCGCTAGAACTGAAGCTGTACGACGAATATTAAAAAGAATGCCAATTTCTCCAAAGAAAGCACCAGACGAAAGCTCGGCGTAGACGGACTCGCCATCGCGAGACGTGACTGCGACGGCGCCTCGGACAATCCAGTACATTGCTTTTGCGTGATCGCCTTCAGTGAGCTAATAAAAAAAAAACCAAAGTTAATTAGTCAATCATATATATATATAGCAAAAACAAATATTCGAAACGTACGATATATTCCTGAGGAGAAAAGATCTGGGGCCTGAGCATTTTTGAGATCGCGGTTAAGAAACCGTCAGGGGCTGCAGTAAACAATGGGAACGACTTGAGCCGATCCCAAATTTCTAACGGCATGCCGTTCTGATCATGAGTGGCCAAAGGTGACGGTCTCACGGGAGCATGAGAGTTGAAGAGCGACGTAGAAGCATCACCGAAGCCGGGGTATGGAACCGCAACCGCCTGCTTTGACGACGATGACGATGATGCGGGGCCACCATGTGGGGTCGATTTGGCAAGAGATCTGGAATAAGAATGCTTTGAGCGCGACCTTGCGCGACGCATGGCGAAAAGCCAGACGAGAAGCTGGAATACTACAGCTAAAACGAAGTGGGCGGGGGTGGTGACGTGGAGAAATATGGAGAGAAGTGCGAATAAGTAGGTATCTGGATCAATACGATGATGTAGACCTAACCTGTGACGGGTGAGGGTGACAGTGGTGGTGTTGAGATAATAAAGTGTCACCCAACGCGCTCACGAGACCAAGCAGGTATTTAGGTTGTTAGGATCAGGGTCAGGGTCAGGGTCGGACAAGGCAAAGCGACAGCGTAACGAATGATTGATTCAACTGCAGGGCTCAGCGCTCCTCTACCACGAGCCAGACGAACGAGTGCACGGTGTGTGCAACAAATACGGGCGCATTTCACTCGACAGAAGGCCCCATGTATTATATGCGTCACGCAATAGTACGCCCCCACTCAGGTTTGCCTCTCTGACGTAGATGCAGTCCGACAGTTTTTTCAAGCCAATTCCAAGCCGTCGGCGGGTCATCGGCGGAAGTTCCCTAACTGTATTTGTCGTCCTCTGTGGCGGTGCGCAGGGTTTTCTCGCCTTTAACCACACCGCCACGCACGATTCGCACATTTTGTATCACGTACTCGTTCCGTCCAGCCATTCCAGCCAGGCACATCCCATTCCTCCTCTACTTCTTCGTCGTCGTCAAAGTCTCGGTCGCCGTAGAAGTCGCCAGCCGCCAGTCGCCTCGCCGCTACCTGCTGCCTCAATGTCCCGAGACATTTCCCACCAGCATCCATTGCCGCTGCTACCGCCACAGCACCTTCTCCATCTGCACCCTCAGCATCAGCATCAGCATCAACAACAACAACAACAACAACAACAACAACAACAACAACAACTTCACCAGTCTCATCAGCTTCACCATCCACCTCCGCAGCTTGGCGCTACTCATGTCCAACCGCGCTCGCCATCGCAATCACCATCGCCTGCATCCACGCCAGTAGCTTCTGCATCCGCCGTTCCTCAAAAGCGCAAAAGCAATCGCACTGGTCAGGTATACACCCCATCTACGTCCTACTCTTTGTTTTTGTTCTTTTTTTTTTTTCGCGGTACTAAGTTTGATTTTTTTTTATTTCAGGCCTGTGACAGATGCAAGGTATTACAAAAGTTTTACTAGTTCCCCTGGTTGACTTATTCTCATTTTTCACACTTTCTCTAGCTCCGCAAAATAAAATGCAACGCCACCACCGGTGCCTGCACTCCGTGTTCTCTCGCAAAAGTTCCTTGCACAAACACCGATCTCAACTCCCGCCGGGCCGTGCCTCGTGGGTATATTGAATCCCTAGAGACCCAAATCATGGCCTACAAGACTCGCATTGCAGAACTCGAGCCCTTGCTAACGGCCGCGGTGCCTGGCATTGATCTCAATGCTCTGCCTCGGCCAGATCAGCTGACTAGCACAACCACCGTCTCGTCATCGTCCTCAGCTTCATCCTTATCGTCGTCATCAATGTCGTCCATGCATACTACCTTGCCCTCTATCGAATCCCTGACTTCAATTGTTTTGCCCCCTTTGCCGACCGCAGACCGCAAGTTCGATGACACAAGACTGCCTGTTTACGTCGGCGAGCGACTCGACACGCCCGGTCGTAATATTGGTTCTTGGGATGAAGCTACCTTATCCAGTATGTGTTTGCCTTTTGAAACTTTTGTTGTTTTTCAAGTTTCTAACTGTTTTGGCTAGTATTTGGTATTCGTCTAAATCTTCGTGACCTGGCGCCGGGCACGCTTGGTGATACGAATTTCTTTGAAGTTTTTTCCTGCCCAAAGCCTGCCAGAATGGAGCTGCCACCATACGAAGAGGCAAAACTGTACGTCGAGTCATATCTAGCAGTCATTCACCCTGTCATCCCTGTGATTTCCAAACCTTGGATTTTACAAGAAATAAATAAGCTTTATTTCGACGAATCTTACATCCCTACCCCTCAGACAGCCGTCATTATTAACATGGTGTTTGCCCTTATCACATCGTCCATCGATCTTTACCAACGCAAGATGGACAAGAACAGAGAAAACTACACGCCAGTGTCGGAAACTTTCTATCGCCGCGTGATTCCGTACTACCATGATTTGCTTCACAAGCCCGATTTGGAATCAATTCAGGCACTCGTGCTTATTCTTGTGTTTCTTCGCCCGTCACCGAGACCTCAAGCTTCTTGGGCCTTGGGCAGGCTTGCCATGTCACTAGCCGTTCAGCTTGGCTTGCACCGCGAAAATTTACAATCACTTGGCCCCAGTCCGACCATGTCTGTCCGTGAAGTCCAGATGCGCAAGCGCGTGTTCTGGTGCCTGTTATCGCTCGAATCGGCAATTTCAAACCGACTAGGTCGACCTTTGGCGCTGAACAATAAAAACTTTGATACAGAACTACCGCTTCCGATTGATGACGAATACCTGGACGATCAACCTAACTCGACCGCTGGAGTTGCCGCTGCTAATACTGCTGCTATCACAGCTTCGGTTACGACGTCGAACGCTGCCACTGCCACTGCCACTGCCACTGCGTCATCTACTACTACTGCTCCTGATGGTACTGCTACTGGTAGTGGGTCACAGCCGCAGTCATGCGCGTTTTTGCCCGCATTGGCCTTGTTTGGCCTTACCCAAATCTCGTCAAACGTGTACTCGACTTTTTACGCCGTCAAGAAGCCATCGGCGGAAGAATACGAGCGTTTGGTTATTGAATTTGAGAGCGAGCTCGAAAGATGGAAAGCCCAACTGCCAGAGTCACTCACTTGGAAGCCGTCCGACAGTACCGGTGACCTGCGTGACAAGCGGTACGCCGGCATCATGTGGCTGACTGTGAACGAACTGCACTTGTTTATCCGCCATCCGTCCGGCTCAACCACTCCGAATCAAAAGTTTAACGAGGAATCGAGGAACATGTCAGTCGCAATTGCTCGCGAATTACTGCATACAATGAACAGTCTGATGAAGATCAATCATGTAGAGTCGACTTGGTACAACGTGTCGGTTTTGCTCACGTCGTTGTTTACGATTCTGTACGGCGCATGGACGCAGCGCGACATTCCTGAACAGGACGTTAAGAATGTTAAGGAAGACGTGGCGATTACGCTTAGCGTGATTGACGAGATTGCAATCTCATTGGGCACGGACATTACTAATAACAAAATGCGTGAGGTCGTCAGTGCTTTGTCTGAAGAGACCGTTCGCAAGTTGGAAGAGCGCTGTACTGAGCAGCAATATTACAGGACTCATCAGCACAAGCAGCAACAGCAACAGCAGCATGTAGCGTATATGCCTAATGAGCAATTCATGATTGATCAGCAAAGTCATATACCGCGGGAGCAGGTGCAGTCCGCCACACCATCTGCTACTGGACCGATCGCCATCGACGGCAACACGTACTCACAGCACACACCCTATGCTACATCTGCGAGTGCACCTGCTGGAACTCCAGGTACCACGACGCCTCAAGCCACGTTTGTCGGCCAGCAGGGTATATATGGTGAACCCCCGGTAGGCCAAGTACGACCGGGCCAGGACCCGCCAAATTTATGGCAACCACCGGTATCAGCTGCGACAGGAGTATCGTCCACACAGCCGACATCATCGGCAGCGTCACAGCCTGGTCCGACAAGCACAGCCTGGATGGATGGGTCGTTGTCATGGCAAGGCTACGTATTTTCAGAAATGCAAGCGCTGGAAAAAATGTCGTCCTATTTATCGGCCGGTATTAGTATTCCACCTTTATCCTCCAAACCACAACCAGGCAGGACAAATCCTTTACCTCCACCTCCAGCACCCCCGCCTCCTCCTCCACCTCCAGTACCACCGCCTCCTCCTCCACGGTTGCAAGGTGCTGCTGGCAGTCAAGCACCACTGCACCCGCGGCAAAATTTTCAACATCATCCACGTTCTAGTAATGGGCAGAATGGCTACAATCATACCATGGGCGGGTCATACTATTAAGACGGCAACTATTTACAACAATTATTTTTTTTTTTCAAAAATCTTGTAATAATTTTAATTTTTTTTTGGCATAAATTGTATTCCTACACCTCAAGGCGTTATTGTATGTAATTACATTTGAATTTTTTTGTTTTGTTTAATTCTTTATTGTATTGTTATATATCTGATAGAATTATTTAATTTTATAACAAAATATAATCTTCTCGCTTAAAGCCACATATACTATATACAAGTATACGGTACCGGTGTATAAATTATTGTATCAAAAATGTGGCGAGTGAAAAAAGTGATGAGAAAAACAGGTAAACCCCAACAGAATATGGAGACATGGAAACCCTCGCTCCACATTTTGTATTCTTTCGCTTTTTATGTCGTAATAGGCAACCGTTAATTAACAGGAACCGTTTTTTTTGCTTTTTCAAAAAAGCTTAACTACCAAGCGTACTGGTACTGTCCTTTATGGAGTTAGTTGGCATTTTTATGTGACGTAGTAATAGTATATCGTTAAAAAAAAAAATCTGCCAGGATCACTTTGAATCACAAATATTTTCGCTTTTCGTGGGGGATATACTGTAGTATATTATTCAGGACTCCTCTGAAATGAATTGAAAGGCAGTGGAGGTTTCGACCCATACCACTTAAGTGTAACGACAATATTGCAAATGATACGACGGATGACACATCTGTGATTATTATGAAACTCTGCTTGGAGATTGGATTTACGAGTATTCCACTTCCTTGTCCTTCTCCCTGGCCAGTCGCGACTGCATCACCCAATGCCCAAAATAAAACACTACATTCCAAATTGGGAACCGTGAATTCACAGAGTCTTTCTATTACGAAGTCACAGCATTATGAAATGTTAGTTGGCATTTCATTCTTCCACAAAAACTCCTCATTGTGGGTTGCTAACGCACGACAAACTTATCTGCACCCTCAGTAAGCGGGACCCGACCGAGACTTTTCCTGCTACATACCCGTGCATTCGAATATGAACTCAAGCACAACATGAATACCTCATTAAATGGGAAAAATTGCTCAAATACCAGAACTCATGGGTCTCTTCGACAGATGTTACCGCTACATTAGTTACCGAATGGCAGCTCTTACGCAAGCAAACCACACCGATAAGCCCTACACCATATTTCTCATTAATATTCGACGACTTACACCGCATTGATGTTGTCTCGGCATGGTAGTAAGTTTCTGACAGATATTGTACTGCTACATTAGAAATACATAATCGCGATGCCATTTTATGGTAGGCAAATAATAAGTAGGTCATTCATCGGTTGTTGCAAGGTCTCAATCCTTATCATATGGCGTCGTCGTCCGGGTGAGAGCCTGTACTCGGTTGGAAACTCACTTTGTTTCTAATTTGACATTAAAAATTATATTTGCAAAACGTTTTCTGCTTCACGTGTCGTAAAGCCGATTCAAATGACATTTTATACACATTTGTTGCAAACTAAATTATACAAAATCTTCTAAATGTCTTGCATTGTATTAAGAATAAAAAAAAAAGTCCTTGAAATCAAACTCCTTGATATATATATATTTCCCCCCCCCCCGCCGCTTCTTTACTTGTATGTACAGTTTGCTTTCTCTTCTTTCCCATCAATCATATTGAATCATTTTGCTGAGTCCTTAATCGTATCTCGTTCCTGTTGCAATTTGGCCAACGCGGCATCTGAAATCGGTGGTAATGGTACGTCGCTCATGTCATCTGCACCGGTAGCTGTGGCCGCATAAGTGTCTAAGTAAAAAAAAAATTGTTAGTGAACAATATAAAATATAATTTTTTTGAAATTTATTATATCGTACAAACAGCTCCAACAAACGTGAACATGATCGCACCGGTAATCAGGTTCCGCGTGCGATACCGCTCCCGAGTGCGTAATAAGGCGACCGACATTCGATAATGCTTATCTTGATACTTATTTTCTCCCAATCTATAAACACATCAGTCAAAACTTTCTTCCATTACTCGTGTGTCGTTGAACATGCACCGTATTCATGTTCGTGTTGTCTTCACTCGGAATCAAATGTTCTGGAAACCCCTTAAAAAAAAAAAGGTGAATATTTTTTATGCATACCTCAACTGACTAACCATTGTAACAAGTAGTGAGATTATGTTATCCTATTTTATATAAATCTTGGTCTCTTAATTTTTTCTAAACGGAAAACGAGCTGGGCGGTAATGCTTTTTAACTTGTCTGGATTTGGCTTTGGATGAATTGCCAGTTTCAATTCAATGCACGAGAAAATCTGGGTGACTTTTTGTGGTAAATCAATACGGTAAAACTATGGCGTCGGTTATCATACCTGCTCATATATTTTCTGAACCTTTACAATGCTGAATTTTGATTTCATTGCATTATGATAATTGTGTTTGCGTATTTTCAAATAGTTATTTTTATAGTGGTTATGAAGTTTGAACAATGACTTCATTAAATTTATCACGAACAGGAAGTTTAGCAATTTAGTATAGAGGTCGGGGTTTATCCAAATTGGCCAAATACTACAGACATACCTGAGCTATCTATTGAAGAAGCAATTGATGATGTGTTGATGCCATCTGAAATTGTTTTTGCATCAAATGATGAAGATTTTGAGGAATAAGACAACACTCTGCTTCCTTTGTAAGTTGATGCACTGACGAACATTGAATTTGTTAGAGATATACTTGGCTCTTTTTTGGACTTCTATTTGATGCCCATGCTATGCTTGGTGCAGGTTTTGAACAGCAAATGATAACCGCAGATGATGACTGACTGATACCCCGATCCCGAAACTATACGCTAAAGTCTCTTCTTTCTCTTAACTATTTTATATATTATTACAACTATATCCTTGTCACCAGAATTTTCAATACTAAATCGTTGCAAAATTATTAGATTTTTTATATAAACCCAGTTTATTTATAAAGTGGTATCAAAAGCTTGAGATCAACGTAACAATCGCTAAGGTTGACAAAACACTTTATAACCCGACGTCTTCTTCGGCACGTGGATTCGATGAACATGTTGAGCAGGCCAATGACAAGCACGAAACAATATCAGTTAATTCAAAATCATGATCGTTGTAAATATCTAAATTGTGCAATTGTCATCAACACGACCGTTGGTAAAACAAAAATCAAAGTGCCACCATTCTCGGCCATCTAATAATGTCAAGACGGTCATGATTAAAAATGACATTCGATGATAGGTAGCAATTCATTAGATTCATATACGACGAATACAATCGAGGAAGAGCAAGTTCGCGGCAGGGCCAAATTCTTTTTTTTTTTTTTCTTTCTCAACATGTGCATTTCTGCTTGCCGTTGGCGATCAAATTAGAATTAACAAAGAGGCACAGCCCTTATGTTGGTATCAACAAACAGAGTCGTACATTTGGCTTAACCATGGTCATCATACTTGATAACTGAGTAGAGCAATGCAATATTTTCAAAAATGATTGATTGGCACTGGTTCGAAATGGCACAGAAATCACATTATTCCTACCTAATACGGTCGGGAAAGAGGTATATTTTGCAAGACAAAATTGTTCAGGTACAATAGTTATGTTAATTTAAAATTGAACCACATTGCAAACAGACTGTAAGACCTTGCTCTCTTACTCTGCTCTGTAGCGGTTCCTATACAGGTGTAAACTACATGTCTTTATAACTTCATCAAAAGTGGCTTAATACAAACCTAATAGTTATCTATTAAATTACAAACTTCAAAAGGATTGCAGAAACACATTTTAGGTTAGGTATTCAATCGAGAGAAATATCAAAATTTTCATTTAAATTGAGCTTTCACCCAACTCTACGCACAATTGTATAGTGTATGCAAACTTTTCATTGAGTTCGCGAAAGGCATAACATGGTCCCTTTGGATGTACGCACAGCATTCAACTTGTAATGAAATACGATGATAGAAACTAATGAACAGATACCCATTCTAATAGAATTCATTCTTAAATAAAATATATTTGAGAAACCCAAAATTTAAATTTTATAATACACTGTAACCAAACGCCACTATAAACTCCCCAAATAAACAATTAAACCTGATCGACATGCCAACTCAATTGATCAAAATTTTTTGCTTCGTGTTTGCAATCAATGCGTTCTCGCATTTCTTGATTGTGCCGGACACGTGAATGACCGAGACGACGACCTTGTTATTGCCAATCTCGTTAAGAAGAGTTAACGCGGCCCAAACTATTCGATAATGATCCCGTGAAACACGGACGATGCCGGTTGATGTCGCTTGTGAAAAATATTTAACTAAAAAAAAAAAATTAGTAAACATATATAAAAGACGACAAATGTGAATTATTGTTGACTCACGACTAACACTGGCACGGACTAATCCAGCACCGAGATCACCAAAATTTCGATTGATTGAATCCCGCATGGCAGCATTAACTGAATTACTTGTCACTTCTACCGGCCCCGGACGGTTCATAATCATCGTTATTTCTGATTCATTGGCCTGTTTGCGTTTAAGATTGGCTAGCGATCCGCCGGGATAAAAATTCAAATCAGACAACGAAATCGGTGTTGTTTTTTTGTCCAAAGCGGCTTTGACCGTGTCACTATCGTTTAGATGTGGATATTGAACCTTGAAAAGAATATATCGTGATTTAAATCGAACCATTATTTTAATTCTGCGGAGACATAAAATTTAGGTTGCTGTCTATTTTGTAGAAGAAGTAAAGACTTTATTTTGTGAACGCGCGTTTCGCGCAGCGTCATCAAGCATTTTATCTCCTGAACGCTTTGTATCTGTTGATTGTCAGTAATAAATCAATTTTTTTGCAGGTCAGCATTACCAGAGTCTACAAGGTCTTGGGAGAGAATTTACTTTGATATTTGATTTTTTTTTGTTTTTTATTTTTGCTTGAATCTTTTTTTTTTTCTAGCAGAGTCCTCAAGGGTTATGAAACATTGATTTGATCTGAACAATTATTTTGAACAAGGCCTCCCGGAGGTTTCCAATTCACAGGTGTTTGAAGTTTTTTAAAAGAAATTAGCATTTCAAAGGCCATGTCTGACACGGCGGAGCTGTCGGGGCGTTTACCCACGTATGTAAGAGAACGTGATTATCAGCGGTTTCTAGTTCTAACTTATTTGAAATAGGTCTTTGTTAGGCATCACAGGAGCGTTTGCATGTGCAGCCTCGATCACGTCTTGTGTCTCTATTTTTTTGCATTTTAAAAATTATCGGAAACCACTGTTGCAAAGATTTGTGGTTAGAATCCAGACCCTGATCCCACTTTACGCTCTGACATGTTGGTTAAATTTAGTATCTCATAGGCTGTCCATGTTTTTGGAACCATTTAGAGATGTTTATGAGGCATTTGTGTTATACCAGTTTTTGTGGCTGTTGACAAATTTCTTGGGCGGTGAACGTAGCGTGATCGTGACAATGTACGGCAAGCCGCCAAGGTCGCATTTGTTTCCGTTCAAGAATTGCCTTCCCAAAATCGATATTTCAGATCCGCATATTTTTTTAGCAATCAAACGTGGTGTATTACAATATGCATGGTTAAAGCCAGTTTTGGCCGGTTTGACTTTTTTGATGAAAGCTGTTGGTATATACAAGGAAGGTTATATTTCTTGGAGTTCAGGATACTTGTGGATGGGGTTGATTTATAACGCATCAGTCTCGCTGGCTCTTTACAGTTTGGCATTATTTTGGGTGTGCCTTGATCAACCATTACAACCGTTTAGACCGGTACCTAAATTTTTATGCATCAAGCTTATTCTGTTCGCGGCATTTTGGCAAGGATTTATCTTGTCACTGCTCGTGCTTTTAGGATTTATTCATGATGTGGGATACTACACGCCAAATAACGTTGCCCGGGTGGTTCAAAACAGTTTAATGTGTGTCGAACTATTGTTTTTCGCTATTGGTCATTGGTATGCTTTTTCGTGGAAGGATTACGTTGACGACAGCATCGGATCGGCACGAATGCCGATAAGTTTTGCGTTCAGAGATGCATACGGCATGGCTGATGTGGCAGAAGATTTTAAGGACACGTTTCAGGGCCAGTCATATCAATATCGAGCGTTTGACTCGGCAGGTGCGATCGAACACCCGCAAAGTGCGGCTCGCCTGGCCAGGTTGCGGGAAGGACTTAGGTACCAGCGCGGTGGTGAGGCCAAATACTGGCTGCCGCCGCCTAGCACGCGTCGGTCGAGTAGTTTGGTGCGCGGATTTTTTAGATTTCCTGACAATGTGTCGTCGTCAACACTACCGTTAAATGCTTCTCCAACTACTTCCGCGTCGGTATCACGTATCCCTGTAGAGAATAGCAGTAGTAGTGACATCGACGAAGACTGGGCACTTGATGAATCCATTGAGAATTTGTACAAGCAGGCCAAAGCAATGCCATTTGGAGATTATAATTATCCTGTGGTTACTGTGAATGAATCGCTCACGTACACGCCGCTTATTAAAAAATTCAATCAGGACAATTTTGATGCATCGTCAAATCCATATTCTTGGATCCGCAGATCGGGTGAGCTTGGTCGACCGTCAAGCAGTTCGAGCACGGTGAGCGACCCGAGCAGCCAGCAAGCTCGCGCGGTGCAAGAATTTATGGTTGAGCCTCGCAGGCATAGTTTGCCGGATTTGATTGAATTTAGTAATGATGACGACGAGGAATCACAGTCCACAAATTTGTTGAGTGATTACAATGGCTTCTCCGCCGGTGGTTCTTCATCAATACGATAAAGTGCATACTTAATTGGAGACGTTAAGTTTTTCTATTTTTTTTTTATTCTTTTTATTTTTATTTGATTAATTTGGATTTTATTTTGTATGAAGGGGGCATTTTATAGATGAGTAGGCGTATCATGGATTGATGTACGGTTTTAAAATTGATGTGGGTTTTTTTTTTCGTGTAAACTAATTTTACTCTTGATTATATCATATATATGTCATGTTTTCTAGCTGCTTTTTATCAATGGTGAATTTTTTTTCTGATCATTTGCATAGAAGAAGATAAAGCAAAATGCATATTGGGTGGCTCTTTTGAGGGCGCGCATCGTCTTCCAGCAACATACTTTTTGCGTTCAGAATTCAATTTCAAACTTCCACTTATTTAACTAAAGCTAAACTCAAGAAAAAAAATACGACCACCATATCCACCCCACAATATTCTATTGATTTACCTTCAAAATAAAAGTTGGCTATATATATAATATATATATATATATATATATATACGCACATTTATATATTTATTGCATTGGAATTGGAATATAATAATTTAGCAAGTTATTTATGCATGGTGCCGTTCTATGACTTTCATCGCTGAAAACATAGAACACGTCGAAAGCGCACGAAAAAACAAGATTTAACGGAGTCAATTTTCCCTCTTTTCCCAGATTTATCTGAGCTCAGAATTCACATCTAATTTTCATATAATGTCGTCGGCTAATAAGCGACGACGGCAACAACAACAGCAACAACAACAACAGGCAAACAGTCAAGGCGGCGGATACAACAGTAGTAATGGCGGCGGTGGCGGAGATCGAAATAATCACCAGCAACATCAGCATTCCTACCTCCATCATACTCCTCGGCATCCAAGAGATTCAAATAGGCAGCTATACTTGCGATCGCCATCTCGGCAACGGCATCATGCGAATGATGGAGGGTTAAGTCGAAATTTGCAACCACCAGATGCCGGCAATGACGGGCTTGCCTTCAAACCAGAACCGCATCAACGGGGATATGAAAACATGCACTACGATCATGCATCAGTCGAGGGAACAGACATTGACAGTGGAACATATCACGCGCGGTATGGCAACTCGTCAAGGGAGTATAACTCGACTGGATACAAACCGCCGAGCGAAAACTGGTCTTCTCATAGAGGAGCCAATGACGGAGATGGAGCCCCGCCACCATCATTACAACCACCACTACATCCACACTCTCATAGTAACAGATACAATTCCGCCCATGTACCGAATCCCAATACAATCCCAATTGGTTCATCAAGTAGGGTCAAGGATTCAAAATTTAGTAGGTTTAACGCGCCCCGGCAGTATAATTACAATGACAGAAATCAACAAACAGCAAGGAATCGTGGTCGTGTTGGGTCACCACCTCTTCAAGCACCAGTCGCGCCACGGTATGAAGCTTCAACGCCAATAAATGGTGAGTTTTGTAAGAAAAATTTTTTTTTTCGATCGCCAGTCGATTTGTTCCTTGATTCCGTTCAAGCTGACATATTCTCTATTTATAGCTCTGCATGACTTTGGTTCTAGGTTTATTGAACCACCAACCTATTCGGACGATTGGCCTGGCAGCCTTGAACGATCGAACAGGGACAACCGGAATAGCAACGGACATGCACGATCAGATGGTCATCGGTCAAATCGCCAGGAGGAATCTTCACTGTACGGCTTACCGGAAAATGGTGAAAGGCGACCATTAGCTGGCGGTTCGACATATGTGCCACCATTGCCTTTGTCATATCCAGCGAGGGCTGATGACTATCCTCCAGAACCAGTATATGAAGACTATCATCCACCGCCACCAGAAGCTATGCAGTTACCTCCATTACATCATGCGCCACCAGATCATCCAAGAAGTCATTATTCTCGCTCAGATTCGGCAAACTTCAGTCATCAAGATAACAACATTGGCGGTGACGGTGGTAGTAGCAAAAGCATTGTCCATTTACCAGAGCCGGCCCCCAAACGCAGGCGAACTCGTTTCGACGTGGTTCCGAGTGAAGTACCGGTGGGACCTGATATGAACCGGAATCTTCAGGGAAGTGCTGCGAGACAATTTACCGATGACAGAAGACATGATAATGGTACGGCAGTGGATTCGAGAGAATGGAGACGGAATTTTTTGAATCAATCATCACAACTGGATAACAAGAAAATTGCAGTTTCTGGACCGAAGAGTGGGTTTAAAAAGACATTTTTTAAAATTCCCAGTGTTAGATCTGAGAACGATAATAAGGATAATAATATTAATCGCGGCCAGTCGCGAGCAACATTAAAACAAAAGCGTGAACCGACCGATGGTGTTTCAGTGGATTATTTAAATGCAGACAAGGGTAATTCGACACCATCGCGAATGGCAAAGAAACGGCAAGCGGAACGGACAGGTTCAGTTTACGAACGGAAAGCTCAAGTTGGTGAAGGAACGTACGGCAAAGTTTATAAAGCGGTTAATGCAATCACGAATGAAATGGTTGCATTAAAGAGAATACGTATGGAATCCGAGAGAGACGGGTTCCCCATCACTGCATTACGAGAGATTAAGCTCTTGCAGTCCGTACGGCACGAAAATGTTGTTTCATTATTGGAAATGATGGTCGAGAAATCGTCCGTGTATATGGTGTTTGATTATATGGATCACGATCTCAGTGGTATCCTAACACATCCCAACTTTGTTCTTGAGCAGGCTCACGTCAAGCACCTGTTTAAACAATTACTCTCCGGGTTAAATTATCTTCATAAACGAGGCATTCTTCACCGGGATATTAAAGGTTCCAACATTTTGCTAAATAACGATGGTCAATTAAAGATTGCAGATTTTGGATTGGCTCGGTTTTATAATAAGCACAAGTCTAATGTTGATTATACCAATAGAGTGATTACGCTGTGGTACAGGCCGCCTGAATTGCTTTTAGGCGCCACTGCGTACGGCCCAGGGGTTGACGTATGGGGAGCTGGATGTCTTATGGTTGAATTCTATACGAGACGAGCTATTTTCCAGGGTCAAGATGAGATGCAACAGCTGGAAGCTATTTACAATATAATGGGCACTCCTAATAAGGAAATCTACAGTGATGTTGATCAATTGCCATGGTATGAACTTGTCAAGCCTACGGAAGAGAAAGAGAGCAAGTTTATATCATTATACGAGAAGTGAGTTTTTCTTTTTCTCAAGTTAAATGTCATGCTAATTACTTTTTTTTTTTAATTTAGAATCATGTCACCATGCGGTCTTGAATTGGCGTCGAAGTTATTATCGTTAGATCCAAAGAAACGGCCATCTGCAGAGGAGGCATTGGCTGATCCATATTTTGCAGAAGAAAAACCAGAGCCAGTTCGACCATCTTGGTATGTTCAAATTAAAAAAAAAATGCTGAAGGCGGAGAAGAAGTGGTTAATGTATGTGAATCTAACAACAAACAAATAGGTCGGGCGATTTGATTGGTGAATGGCATGAATATGAATCCAAGCAACGGCGAAAGAAGGAAAAACAGCTAAATAAAGAGCAAGAAAAAGTCACGGAAACTACAGAAAAACCATAAGTTCAGTTCATGAATCGAACAATTTGATTCATGTATCAGCATTCAGAAAGCCAAAGAATATGGCACAAAATTGAAGTGTATATATTGGATAACTGCCCGGTTCCATAATTTATTGTACATTTAGATAGGAGGAAGAAAGAAAAAAGAGAAAAAAAAAAGTTAATGACCTTGTCTTGCAACTTCCAAACACTCCTTTTCCAGTCCGTAAACTTGACTATATCCGACGCCTTGCTGTTCCAATTTTGCTTTGCCCACGTTTTTCACAACAAACGTGTCTGGTTCGATTATGCCGACCTTGACGGTGTGAAACAAATTGGAATTTAGTATCCGGTCAACGCAAGGTAAATTACCACTCAATCGCTCACTGCAAGGTTCCATAGTTGTGTAAATGACTGCAGAATTTGGTGCCAATGTTGGTGATGTATTGAAGCTACTGTTGCTGATCTTATCGAGCGCGCATTGCTCAGCATGAGTGTTACCAGGTAATTCTCTTGAATATCCGGTAGATATAATACGGTCTATAAATGGTTTTTTTTATTAAACTATTTTATTCTAAAAGCCACGTTTCTATTGTGTTTGATTTTTCAAGATGCGAATGCTGGATTGATTTACCTTCGCCGCTGGTATTCCCCGGCGCACCCTTTGGAAGAACGATAACCGCACCGACACAGAATGCGGTAGGTGTGGCAACACATTTTTTAGCTTGCTCGAGTGCAAGTCTCATGTATGCGAGATCATTCATGACAGAGAAACATACACATCATCAAATAAGAAATCTTTTGGAATGCGATAAATCAAAATATTAGGTAACCATATACAAGTGGCAACTCAAGGTCCTTTTGAAGTCACCCGATTTAGTTTTAGGCAATTTATTCGAGCATATAGTTCCCTCGGTAATTCCCCTTAAAATAAGAATACAACTGGTAATCTCCTTATAACATTCAATTCGGACAAGAACTTTTATTTTTTTGACTCAAACGGTCAATTGGGACTTTATTCAATCGTTACATGACAATATGTCAGAAAAACGGACCAAACCTGGATCCGTAATTGCTGCGGTTGGTTGATGAAATACAATCAGCATTTTGTTTCCCATGCTAATTAATGGCTTGGTTTATAGGTCAATGGAGTATGGATATCATACGCTCACACAGCATTTGCAGCAAGTATGTGAAATGAGACGATTACGGAGCCGATGTTGAGTTATCTGACCTTGGGAATTGAATATAGCTGCGTTTATTAGCGCCTTGTTTTTGGGCATAACATTCCATTTTCACAAGATTGTCAAGAATGAATACTATGGCTATCCAGATGAATGGTAAGCAAAAGCACTGCACAACTTGTTTATGTTGGTGAATTTTTAGTTTACATTTGAAATGTTGATTAGGTTTCCATCCGTGTCGGCCACCATTGGTGATCGTTACCCCGAACGAAATGTTTTCCAAATTTTTATTGCCTTGACTGCCGGTATGCTGTGAATAAACCAATTAAAAAAAACAATCTCAAATTTAAGCAGAATAATGGATTTAATACTTGAATTTTGTTTTTACAAATAGGACCTAGATTTGCGTTAGTGTTTTTGTTTTATTTGCTTACAGCCAAACCGGGAGCTTTTCCCCCCAAGATTTTGGCTGTTGTTGGCTTGCTTCGCACTTTTGTCTGCGGCGGATGGGGTATGTCGGTTATTTCTATTTATTTACAATATTTGATTATCTATTTTGCTAATCGGGCGGGATAATAGTCTACATTACGTCAACCGATGACCATGATTGGCATGACATCTTCATGATTGCATATCTCATTCTCACGTTGCCCTGGACCATTGGCGCCATCACGCTCACCAAAAATCCAGTATCACTTCAATATCGAAAGTTTTTTGGGATTAGCTTCTTTGTAATGTTAATACCGCTCGTGTATTTTTTCATTCAGCATAAAGTTCAGCATGTTCCAGGAGGTATGTCCAAATCGTCGTGATTGCTCAATGACTCTGTATTAAACAATGCGCTAACAACATAATTTCAAGCTTATACAATTTACTCATTTTTTGAATGGTCGCTTATATTTTTTGATTTGGCGTTTGACTCTGTCACTGCAGTTGATTTCAGTGCATTTGAGATTAAGATTTTTGACTTGAATGGCGTTACTGCTCGGTATGTACCTCAGTTAAATGTGTAATTATTATTTCTTTTTTTTCTTTTCTTTTTTTTTTTTTAAATCTCGAACCCATGTTGTACATTAATGTAATATAATTATATATCTGGGGGGTTTTTTTTTCCATATCCACTTGTTACTTCTCAGTTTCATTAATATTAATTAATTTTTTTAGATCGTCTGTAGCTTCATCGTCTACTAATCATGCATCCATCCGAGAAGGAAATCTTGCTGGATTTACGGTCAGCGGGTTTTTAAGTTTTCTTGTTAGCATTTATAATTCGTTCATATTTTGGACGTCGTTGACATCATTGGGACTTCTTATTTGGTGTAAGTTGGGTTTTAGTTTTAAAAGAAAATTCAAGAAAAGATTTGACCGGTATTAATTTTTATGCTAACGTGGCAGACTTCCCATTGTGGTATATGGGTATCAGTGGATATGAAGCAACCCTTGTTGGAACACTTGCTCCAATTTTTTTGGGTATTCCATTTATTGCCAAGCTGTTTATCAGATTCCCCCAGCTTGCCCAATTAGGGCAATTGGCTTCAATTGCAGCATATCTTGTTCCTGGACCGAGTGACAGGCTACTGACCGTAACCGTCGGTGTCGCTTTTGGTACGATTGCACTGTCAGTCGAGATTTGGAACTCGACCGCTCGTCCGTTCTTGAGCGTTTCCAGGGCCACGTCATTCTCGATCGGATTCCTTCTGTCAACCGTGTCCAAGTTTGCATATTATGCAAATAATCCGGCATGGCCAATCATGCATGACAAGAATGGCGGATTAAACTTGCCAGCACTCGTACTTGGAGTTGTGACCGCATTGCTAGTCAGCCGTCCGCAGGCCGGAATCGGATCTGCCGAGGCCAATAAATCGGTGCATGGCAAAGGAAGTTCGGTTTGGGCTGCTGCCGGAGTTGGAGGTTTGATTTTCAGTTTGCAATCACTACTTTCTGACTCGAGCACGATAATTTACTGGACCTGGAGTGGATACCCACTTAAAGGACCGTTACCGGTTCCATATGGTGCGGTTACGATTTTTGCTGGCTTGGTTGGAACGTACTTGGGGGTTACGCAGAAAAAGTTTTTCAGTAGTTGGCGTGCATACGTGCTTGCCGTGGCTAGCGCTGTAGTGTTTTACGTGTTTGAAGATTGGACCGCATATGTGGGCGGCCTTTTGTTGACCGTGTACCTCCTTGCTATCGTGCCGGTCATATTTGAAGCCGCGTCGATTCATCCGCCGGCACGCACGTTTGGACTTGCGTTTTTGGTTTACATTTTACTTGTTCTTGCTCATGTGTGGATTGTGGCCTACGCGTTTGTGCCAGGCGGGCCATTATTGCGAGAGCGCACTGACATTGTGCTTGGCAGTCAGGTCGTGTTTCTTGGACTAGGCATTTATGGTGGCAAGCAAGTCCGGATCGTGTCCAATGAAAAGAAGAGCAGCATTAATTTTATTAAACTGCGGTCGGTCACGATTGTGGCGTTGACCGGCTTGGCGGCGTTAACCGCCGTGATTGGATTCGACCGCACGAACAAGGACGCGCCCAAGCCATATCATGATAAAGATACAAAGTTGGTGACCGCGGGAATTTGGACGATCCATTTTGGACTTGACAATGACATGTGGGCAAGCGAGCGTCGCATGCGCGACGTGATTGGCGAATTAGAGATTGACGTGATTGGTCTTCTTGAATCTGACACGCAACGCATCATCATGGGCAACCGTGACGTGACGCAAGAGATTGCCGAGGATTTGGGATATTACGTTGACTACGGTCCAGGACCGAACAAGCATACGTGGGGTGCCGCCTTGTTGTCCAAATTCCCAATCTTAAATTCGACTCATCATTTGTTGCCATCGCCTGTGGGCGAGCTCGCGCCTGCAATTCATGCCACGTTGGACGTGCACGGAACGCCACTGGACGTGGTCGTGTTCCATTCCGGACAGGAAGAAGATGTCGAGGACAGGCGGTTGCAAACAGCTGCGGTGAGTAAGATCATGGCCGGAAGTTCAAACCCGTTGATTTTGCTTTCGTACTTGGTTACGAAGCCATTGGAAGGGAATTACAACACGTACGTAAGTGAAGAAACGGGCATGAAAGATATTGATCCGTCAGATTGGGACAGATGGTGCGAATACATTTTGTACAAGAACATCAGACGGGTGGGATATGCGCGGGTATCGAGATCAACAATCACGGACACGGAAATTCAGTTGGGCAAGTTTATCGTTGGCAAGTCGGAGTCGAGTAATAACAGGATTCAAGAGGACGAAGTTCCAAAAGAGTATCGGTTCCCAGCATTGTTTAGAGGAGATGGCGTGCGCGGTCATAGATATCATGTGTTTGATGAACCACGATATTTTGCATAGGTCTGCTTTTTAGAGTACAATGTCTAAATGTAGAATATATATATATATCTAAAGATGATGATACAAAATTACAATTTAATTTTTTTTTTAGTTTTTTAAATTCTTTCCATTGCTATATTTTTTCGTCTATACTGGAATCATCAACAAGAGTGACATCGTCGTCCGATGATGATAATGATGATGATGATGATGATAATGATAATGATGATGGCCGTGGAGGAGGAGGAAGAGGAAGTGATTGTGTTTGTAGTAATGATTTCTCTTGTAGGTCTTTTTCATCTTGGTTTTCGCCTTCTTCAGAGTCGGATCTGGAATCCTCAGCGTCGCCACCGGAAACGACCTTGACAGCAACCTTGATTATCATGTAAAACCAAATTAGAGCAAATACTTGAAGGGTCCAAAGAAGCACAATGAACGCCCAGTGCTTAAACTCGGTGAAGCAGACTTCTTCAGTAAGAGATGATGAGATGTTGGAAGCGGCAAGGAAAGGGATTACGCCAGACTTTTTATTGTTGTCACCGGGCAGGTTTTCCAAGCCAATTGCATCGACAGCGTCGACAGCGGCACCGAGAAAGCATTTGTAGCCTACCAGGTTGTAGCAATCAAACATGACAGAAAAGATAAGCTTGATAAAAAGATAATGCCGAGAGTAAATCCAGGTGAGGATGAAAATGCCAAACATGATGTCACACAGGCGCTGGAATCCAAGGTATTTAAGAACTTTTGCAGCTGAGAGTGCAATGTCAGCCATATCCATGAGGCAGAGAATAGCGTTTCCGACGCGGGTAAAGCAATTATCGTAGGACAGGCCCAGTAAGATGGTCGTGACGATGTGGTGAGTGAACATTTGCCTATGGTCCTTTCTGCGCTGTTCAACGTTGATGACAAAAATCTGCTGCAGCCAGAACGCAATCTCGAACAGGTAGTACCATTTAAACAGCGGCCGCATTTCACGGTGCGGATAACCGATCCAGAGCTCGGCCGTGTTAAGCCAGTACGGCGACGTGTACATGAGATACATGCCCAAGCACCAAAACGCAGGGTAGTAAGTGCAATTCCAGGCCTGCTCTGCAAACCGCACTCGAGCCTTGGAGGAAGCAATGCCGGCGGCGCCAGCTAGCGGAAAGAATATGTACCTCATGGAGAATGCACGGACGAACGTGAACAAAGCAACACCAGTGAAAACAAGGTACAAGTCATCAGGCCCCTTGACGTAACTTTCGTCGTTGACTGCATGAGACAATGTCACGAACTTTGAAATAAGCGGCCGCAGTTTGGGTATAATGGAATATATGATGCCAAGTGAAATGAAATATACGACAGGACCAGCTACACACACACACAAAAAAAAAAACAATGTTAGTAATGCACGGTTAGAACATGAGCCACAGGCAAAAGGGTGCACAGGCACCAGGAACGTACTGATCTGATTTCTGGCCAGCAGGTCCAGGACCGGCGTGAAGCATGAAGCACCAGCACCAGCATTCTCAGCCCGGCGGTCTTTCCTACTGCCACTAGCACCAGGCCTCAACCGAGACCTTGTCACTGCCTCAAGCTGCTCGTCGCTGCGCATGCGTCGCCGGAGGGTAGCCATTGTGGGGGGTGTTGGTTGCGTCCGCATCGGCCCAGCATCAACACTGCACCTCGAAATCCAGAAATTGGAGACCGCGCCGCAGCACCGCATAACCGTCACACCGCAAAGGCTGTTGTGCCGAAGAAAAAAGTTTTCGTTCAACCCGCAGGGGTTCGTACCTTGCGCTTGCACTTTCTGCTTTGCCTTTTTTTTTTTCTCTCTCTCTTCTCGCTGTTTTTTGCTTTGCCCTGCGCTGTCCTCGACCCTGTTTAATTCTTCCTCCTCATCTTCCTCGTTCTTCTCCTCGCCATGTCCTATTACGACTCTGCTTGGCAACAATCGTCGTCTGTTTCTTGGGATGCTCGCTCAGCTACACCGTCGTCCTCCGGTCCGTTTACCGCAGTCGACGACTCAGGCGCGTTCACGTCCCAGCTTGACGAGGTCGAGCGTGCTGTCGACAATCTAGTCAAGTCTGGCAAGTTTTTTCCCGTGCGTCGCGATGGCATGCCTCTGCTCTCACCAGGATTGCCTCACCACGGGCCGTCGACTCCGATTGATCACCGCCTGGCCCAACCCGTCGCGCGCCCGCCGCCGCCCCCACCACCGTTCCCCATAGCGTCCCCTGGTGGCGGTCCCGACAGCGATATTTTACGTTCGCAGTCCACCATGGCCGGCGCTGCTGCTGCTGTTGCTGCCGCAGGTGGATACTACGCTGCTCAGCGTTTCCAGCCTTCACCGCAGGTTCAGCCGCCGCCACTGCAGCCACCGCGCGCCGCGGTTGAAGCTGACCAGGTTCTGCAAATGAAGCGCAGACTGGCTGCCGCCCGCGAACGTGAGCTACGCAATTATCATCAGGAACAGCAGTTCAATCGCAGCATTTCTCCCGACACGTCTCGAAAAGCGTTCCCGCCACTGGTTTCACCTGTCGTGGCCTCGGCTGGTGGCTTGCTGAACGACACGCAGTCATTTGGCCCTGCCAAGGACCGGGTCATGTCTCCCTCTACCCTGTCTGACGACGAGCGCCGCGACCTTATCAGTCGTCAGCATCGTGCGCTGTATGGCATTGGCAGTGACTCACCTGTCAGCGTTGTATCTGTTGAGGAGCAGGTTCTACTTCGCTCGTCCGGTGCCACTCCATCTTCTATTTCGGAAAACCGTGGCTTGTCTCCACGTCTTTCATTTGATCCGTTTCAGCAGTCTCAGCAGCAGCAACAACAACAGCAGCACCAGTACCAGCAGCACCAGCAGCACCAGCAGCACCAGCAGCATCATCAACTTCAACATCACCAGCAGCACCAGCAACATCAACATCATCAACACCAGGCTGCTACTATTACTGGTACTTCAATTGCTGCCGGCAATGTTGGTGCTAGAGTTATTCAGCAAAGGGCCCAGGATTCTGCTTCGCCTAGGCCGCGCTCGAATTCGAATGGCACGTCTTCGCCTTCGTCTCGCTCGGCAAATTTCAGCTTGTTCGACTCGAGTACGACGACTACTGCTCAGCAGTCGTCTAGCACTTCGGCTTCGACGCCCGAACACTCTCCTCCTCGCGCTCCTCTGGTTAGAAGCAACACCGCATCTGCCGTGGCTCCCATTGGCACTCGTCCGGTCGGCTCCGGTTCGAACTTTTTGTCATCCGGTATCACTGCATCTCGCACTATTGGCTCTCCTTTCAGTCTTGGTGGGGAGACCGACCCATTTTCTCACGTTCCTCCTCCTCCGGAGCGGTCTTCATCTGCGGCGTCAAACCCATCTGCCATTGGTGACATCAACGCCGACGTTCATAACATCATCTCTACTAATCCTCCTTCTACATCTTCTACTACTACTACGTCTACAAATTCAATGGCATGGTCTTCAAAAGTTTGGGGTAATAAAGGATTGGGCATGGCTGCATCTGTTTGGGGTTAATTAAAGTACCTGCTTCTTTTTTTTTTTTGCGGTTTTTCTTTCTTTTTCAATGCGCGTGCTTCTTGGGAACTTGCTTCTCGGTTTGTTAATTAATGTTTTTGTTAATGCGCGTTTTTCGGATTGGCTGGTTAAGCGGTATATATCATACGCGGTATATATCATACATATTATGTCTGTTTTTTTTTTTTTTTTTTTTTTTTTTGGGCGTGAATTATATTTTCTTGTTTTAATAAGGAATGGGATACAGGTGGTGCTAGCGGGTATGCGATATTTTTTTTTTTGTTTTCGTTTCTTTCTTCACTTTTGTTTCATCTGGAAAAAAAAAACGGTCGGACAATTGTTTCAAAAAAAATTTTAACTTTCTTGTTTATATTTTTCTTTTGTTTATGTTTGGGATTTTTTTTTTATTTTGTTGCGAGCAGGTGGAAGGAGTTTTATACATTACCTTCAGAAAAGATTAAAAGTGTGGCATAGGTTTTAAAAGTGAGCATGAATGTTTTCATTATAATTGTTTTTAAGTTATAATTTATATTTGTATGTGGCTTATGTTATATAAATTGTTAAAAATTATATAGTCAACTAACTATAACTCGTTATTTTACATGTATATGAATGAATCACAGATTTGTGTGACTTTGTGATTTGTTATCCACAATTTAGTTATATGAACGCGAACTTCAATGATTATCCCATAAAACCCCGGAGTTCCCATTCAAGTATTCGCCAAGTTCGCATGTAAACGGTCAGATGGACAATTCAATTTACGAAACCAATGGTGCCAACGGCTCTCGACCGCCATCAATCCCAGCTGGCGCGTTGGTACTAGACGAAATTGCGGACGACGAAGACGACCTGCCCATATTCTCAATCGAACGAGTGCAGTTGCAGTTTCAAATCACGTCAATCGCAGCCATGGCAGTGTCAAACAACATCATGTACCTTGCTGTCGGAAACGGCAGAATTCTTCGTATTGATCTTAACAATCCTCAAGATATTGACGATGTGGAATTACCCAAGTTAAAGTCTCCAGGCGCAGGCACTGTCAAGGACATTTTTTTGGATCCTACGGGTTCGCATTTACTGGTGACCACATCCACAGCTGAAAATTTTTATTTAAATTCACGATCTCCCAAGGTGAAGCACTTGACAAGGTTGAAAGGCAGCGTCATTGCCAGCGTGGCATGGAACCCTGCCGAGCCGGCCTCGTCGACAAAGGAAATATTAATCGGCACCACGGAGGGCAAGATAATTGAAACCTACATCGAGCCATCGGAGGAATTTTTCCGGCGGGAAGAGCGGTTTTCTAGACTCGTGTGGAAAGTGCCTAGCGGGTTTGCCATCGAGGGACTTCATGTTGGATTCATCCCTGGCAAGCCTGACCTGCGCAGGGTGCTCGTGTCCGCTGGTGGCAGGCTGTGGCATTGGGTTGCCAAAATTATTCGTCACGCACCAGGCGATTACAGTCCGACGTTTACTAAGTTTTTCGAAGATGAGGAAAACTTTGCCGTGCACGTTGATTACTCGCCAGCACTGCGGTCCGCAATTTCGGTTTCACCAGATGATGATGATGAGTACTACTCTGCTGATGATAAAACGTTTGCATGGTTAACGGAGTCCGGTATTTATCATGGCAAGTTATACACTGCTCCAGGAACCGCTGAACTTGGAAGCATTATATTTAATGATTCAAAGATATATCCGTACGTTCCAATTTCTATTCTATTTTTTCTAAACTATTAACAATTTTTTTTTTTCTAAGTGAATCGAGTCTTCCAGTTGGAGACTATCCGATTCAATCTATTGTTCTAACCAAATATCATGTACTGATTCTTCGCGAAACCCAAGTTTTGGCAGTCAACCTGTTAGACAATACTGTTGTTTTTAACGAACGCCTGCCGCACAATGAAAAATTCATTGGAATCAAATGTGATAGCAAAAATTCGACATACTGGGCGTATTCTGTGGAAAACATTTATGAAATCACGGTTATGGCTGAGGATCGGGATGTTTGGAAGATTTTTTTAAAACAAAGCCGGTTTGATGAAGCACTAAGGCTGGCTAAAACTGCAAGGGAACGTGATGCTGTGGCGGTCGCGAACGGGCAGTTTTTGTTGGAAAATAATTCATTTTTGGAAGCCGCCAACGTGTTGGGAAAGAGTAGCAAGCCGTTTGAAAGTGTTGCGATAACATTTTTGGAGTCAAATAAGCTAGATGCCCTGCGGCGGTATTTAATTGTAAAGTTGGGTGGATACAAAAAGAGCGTAAGTATTTTTTTTTTTTTTTTTTTTTAATTTGTTGAAGAAAATTACTGACCATTTAATTCCTGGTTAGTCTTTTATGCAAAGAACCATGCTTGCGAGCTGGATTGTGGAATTATTTATGGAGAAACTTAACTCTCTTGAGGATTCAATGGCCACGAGGGAGTCTGAAAAATCGTACCAGCCACCTCTATTAGCATCGTCATCGTCATCTTCATTAACATCAACACCGCAAACGCAAACGCAATCGCAGGAAAAGACGAATGGCAAGAATGGCACAAAGTTTGATAATGATTTGGAAGAGTTGTTTAGTAAAAATCAATCACCGAACAAGGTTAACGGCGATTCGGGAGCGTCTTTTGAAATCAAACGCGTGCAAGATGAATATCAAGATTTTATTCGGATTAATCATGATGAGCTGGATCGCAAAGCCACGTACGACATTATCTCTTCGCACGGCCGGCAAGACGAGTTACTTTTTTACGCAAACACCGTGAACGACTACTCTTTTGTCC